>NW_026941410.1:0-13531 GCF_032062105.1 Saccostrea cuccullata
TTGGATCAACCCTCGTATGTATACTTAAATCTATAGGTAAGCAAAGATAACTTCAAAGCTCTCCTAAGAGAACACTGGAATTCAAAACATATGTTAAGCATCCCTGTGATAAATTCATAGGTCCAGTATAGAAGAAGCCCAAATCTCAGAACTCTGACCTGAGACATCGGAAATTTGGGGGTAAAACAGAAGCTTCCCCATAACTTTGTTAGGTGACAATGTTTTAATTTTAAAAAAACATGTAATTAATTTACCTCAAATGCAATTGGATTAAAACCTGATGAAATATAGCCAGGTAGTCATGATCAGCCACCCCCTTACACAAATATAACACTTAATTACATTTTCACATTGAAATACTAATTAATTTATTAATGAGATAAATTGTCACAGTGTGAAAGAACTTAGAAGTGCAGCTTTTCGGGGATAAAAAATCATTGTAACTGTGAATATTTAAGGATTTAAGAAGTAAAGGGAAAAATTTTTAAAATCCCGAAAATTGGAAATTTTTACATCAATTTTATTTTGCAAATTGGGGTAAAATGCTATGGTTAATTTTTCGTTTCAAAATTTTCAATACCACTCTTTGTTAATATTTTCTTATTGTTGAAATTTTTTTTAAGAAAAATATTTTTGTGAATGTAATGAACTCACAAATTTTAAAAATTTATCTCAGAAAAAATTTCCAGTTTTAAACGTTGGGACTTCCAAATCACTTCAACATATCCATAGTGTTAAGTATCGTGTTCAGGATATCAAAGTTCAACTGTACATTATCTCTATGCTTCTTAATTTATTCTTTCCATGGGACCCTGGTGTTTGATAATTTACCTGTTTAAAGAGGGACATTGATTTTATCCCCATCCCTTTGTTTTCCTATAAAGTCATAGTATTTTTGGGGGCCAAAATTCCCAAACTGTACCATTATAGAAAAGTACAGCACTCTGTAAATTAACACTAGATGGAAAGCGACTTACAGGATCAATGTTAATGTTTATAGGGGCCAGCGAGCTAATAACTAACGTGAAAAGAAGAGGAAATTGGATTGAAATCTGAAATTGAGCCAAATTTCTCTGTGCAACATTCCCAGAATTCCTGCAGTACCCAATGTCCTTTAAATAAGTAAATAAATAAATAATAACGTAAAGCATAAAGGTTAGATAGTTTTTAAAATTTTAAAGAAACAAAAAAAAACTCTACAACCCTTATCAAAATGAAATCCATTTAATAATTTAAAAGCCATTTCTTTTCTGACCATTTAAAGACCATTCAGAAACCATTTTTTTCTAAATCTTTCAAGAATTCTCAACAAAAAGGGTATATTTAAAAAACCCTTTTTCTTTTTTCCCTTAAATTTCCCTTAAAATCCATTTAAACACCATTTTTTTTGGGCCCTGTAAAATGCAAATTAACCATTCCAAAACCAATGCAAATGAGATGAAAAATGAAAAAAAAAAAGGTTTTTGTTTTAACCTTTAATATCCATTTAAAACATTTTCTCCATAAAAAGAAAAATGAAAAATTTGGTGGGCCTTTTTGGTTTATACATTATCCATATGCAAGGAATATTAAGCACTTTAAAAATCCATCTTTTAGTTCAAGTCAGTCACAAAATGGAGGTCACTTGTTCAATCTTTTTCACTTGGTTTTTAATTATTGAAATCTTTATGAATTAAAATCCCAATTTGATCTGAATTGTGGTAGTCTTTCTCCATTTTAAAAAATTTTTATCTTCCCCGTATTTTTTCTCCCTCATGTCCCTATGACAATGTAGGCAACATATTTTAAAAATAAAAGGAAATGCAAGAAAATATTTCAAAAATTTTTAAATTGATGTTAATAATAAGAAATTTTAAAAATTATCAGTCACAAATTTTATTAACAAATTGGTTAAAAAATTATGATCTTGATTAATGGGCACTCGATCCTTTGGTTTTCTTTTGGGGAAACAACATTTTTCTGTTACTGAAATTAATAAAAATTATGTACATATTTATACTTCCACTCAAAAAAAATTTTCAGGTTTTGGAAAAAAAATTTTCATTTTTTTCCCCTTTTCAACTTCCCCAAATTTGGGGAAATGTTTGCAATGAAACATGAAAACATTCACAAATAATCATTTCCCAAAAATTAATTATCCATTTTCTTTGACCATCAATATACAGTTTTGTCAGCTTCAAAAAACACTAAAAACCTAAATATTCCTTGAAGAAAAGTCCATCCATCTAAAATACTTCCAGCTAGGTAAAGTGCTCTTTTCCAATATTCAAACTTAAACTGGAAAAAGGGGTCCTACAGACTTGGGAAGAAATCTGATATCCAGTGCCCCATTATAAAAACCTGGCACATGGCATCAATTAACCACTGATAAATCTATCTTAATATTAAAGGTTAAGACTAACCATTTTTTCCTTGTCTCCATTTCTCGGAAAAGAAATAAAAAAATCCCCCACAAGCAAGGTGGATCACCAAACTGGCATTTCTTTTCCATTTCTCAAATAAATGGAGAGAAAATTTAATTTACCATTTAAAATACATTTTCTAACAGAAAGGGTTTCTTAAATGGTTCTGAGAAAATGGTTTATGAAAATTAAAGATAGAGAAATGTAGGAAAAATGGTTTTGAAATGAAAAATGGCTAAAAAATGCTGAATAAATGGGATAAAATGGAAAAATGCCATTTCTTTTTGCTAGGGGAAAGTTTTTCAACCAAAATTGCACTAGGCTAAGTTTCAAAAACGCTCGGCTGTTGGGAAACTCACAGCCCCGTACGTCGTGTGACGTCACAGCTAGTGAGATTTTCCGTTGATGTTTGAAGTGGCTATAATTTTAGAGTTTTTTTCATGGTACAACTGCGCTGCCCCAACGGTCACACCGTAAAACATATAGAAAACTATATCTGGTATGTCTCTGAATGCATATATTTTTTTTTAAAAATTGAAATATATGTAAAGCTAGGACATTAGTTTTAAATTATTTTTTTAAAAAAATTTTTTAGGTGGTGCCTTTTTTTTTTTTTTGTTTTGATTTATTAAATTGTATTTTAATAATTGCAATATTGCATATTCAAAATTAGCACATCTCAGTTTAAATTCAATACAGAATTTATCCAACTCCATCTGTAATGTTCAAAACATCAGTTTTCGAAATCGCCATTGATTCATCGCCATTTTCGCAATACCGCCATGATTTCCCCAAAAACGTTTTTTCCCGCAAAAAAATTCTCTTTATAACGCCAAATTCGCATACCCCCATCCGCCACCCTGTTTTCACAACAAACGTCCATTTTTAAATGTCAATTATCTCGATATACCGCCAGAGGTGCATGTGGTAGTGAAGCGTGGCTAATTGGTTGACGCTATCCCTGTTGTTAAAAACGAAGCCAGACCAAAATGCAATTAAATAATTAATTAAGAATTAAATAAAAAAATTTTTTAAAATGAACTTTTATATAAAAAAATTGTTTTTATTAAATAAAAATCATTTAGTCACGACTTTGCCTTGAAAGTTGTTTTAAACACGCCGATAACGATATTATTTTAATATTTTGCTTTAAACAAAACAAAAATTTTTTAAAAATTAATATCGGGATAAATTCTGGACGTTTTATTAACAATGATGCCATTAACAATAATTTATTAAAATTCATTTTTGTACTATCGGCAATATCTTCAATGACCCCGCATGTTTTTTTTTTCAATATCACACTGCAGATTTACATGCATACACATATACTATAAATTATGGACTGTTTAGAAGGGAGACATCACCAATTATCAGGTCTGAGTAGGGTTGTCACCCGAGGGCGCTTCCCCGAGGGTGCAACCCTACTCAGACCTGATAATTGGTGATGTCTCCCTTTAAACATATAATAGTTTTTTATCCTGAAAATAAATAATTATAATTACTAAGGAAAAATGTAAACAAACCCTTTTTTTTTTTCTCTGCTCCGTTTCCCTACTTTTAAAATTAACAACAATTTGATGTCATCGTTAGAATTTATTGTTTACCGATCCCGCATATCTATTAATTGTATTTAAATGGTTTCTCCTAAATCACTTTAGTTTCATTCAAAGGGCGACAACACTGTTGTAACCCTGCATGGCCCCACGCTTTTATTATTGAAGGGGATCATTTGAAACCCGCGGGTGAGGGTTTAGATTGCTCCCTGGTATTCTAAACCCAAAAGATTGACTGTTAAATTTTGAAGGATAATAATTGTTTTATTTTAAAAATGCACATTTTGTTTTTAACTAAATGTAATAAAAAAATTTTTGAAGTTTCTAAATTAAGGATATGTAAATTTTATATCCATGTACATGTAATAATAGAATAAAACGCGAGTGGTATTGTTTAGAACGGTAACTCTCTTCTTGTTTCCTAAATGATGGAAAATTCAATTCATCGCCAAATTCTTTATGCCATGATTTCTGAATTACAAAAGGTGGCTTTATGAAAATTGACTGTATTTATAATTTAAATTGTACTGCTCATTAGTCAGAATAGTAATGTGAAATTCTCCTTACCGGGATCATTGTAAAACATCTCTGGGTGCCCTGGCCATGATGAACATCCCATCTAGGGAAAAAAAATCTGAAAAAAAAAATTTAAACAAAACTGAAATTATTTAGAGGTAAAAAATTTAAATGATCCTCCCACCCACAGCCCCCAATCATCCCACACCACCCCACCTCTAATTAGGAGTTATAGCAAAAATTTAAAAGTCACTTTCCTACATTCTATATAATAGTGCATATAGTATACAATATATAATAGGAATTGGGACGATTATTTTACTTATAATATTGCCATTAGTTTTATTGATACACTGTATATTGATTATTAAAAAAACTTTTCATTCATTGCTCAATGCTCATTAAAATCTTTTCTGAAAATACACTGGCCTTCATAAATGTTCAAGGTGTATTGTGTACCACTTACTTTTTTGTTTAATTTTCCCGGGCATGTTTTGCAGCAATAGCAAATTTTTGAATAACAGAAACCACAAAATTCCTCCCACATTGCGTGGTGTCCTGGGGGGCTAAAAAAAAGTGATTTGGAGGGTATATCAGGTAGATATAAAGCCCGGGGGTATTAATCAAATTTCCTTCTTTTTTTATCAATAATTCCAACATTTTCCAACAAAAGGCCCCTGGGCCTTATAGGTCACCTGAGCATTATGAAAAACTTTCCAGTGATTTAATTTGATTCATGTTTTAAGCCAGATGCTATGGCGTTCAAAATTTTGAAAGAGGCACAAATGGTCATCATACCAATACACTTAGCAGTTGCTTAGTTTGTTTACTTATACCCATAGGCAGGTTGGGGGGAAAAAAAAATGCATTTCAAATAATCAGTAATATTCAGCAATAATCAGTAATGCCCCTTCACACATGAACCCCTGACCCTTTGGCCTAGATCCACACATTGCACAATTTTTTAAAAAGGGACCCTTGTTTTCAAAAATATTTGATTAATACCAAGGAGCAATTTAAACAATTCATCCAGTTTGATATAAACCCCCCTTTGGTACCCCTGACCCTGGGGCCTTGAAATTCACAATTCTGGAAGATTAAGGTCCTTTCTATCAAAATCATGGGGAATTCATTGTTAATACCCAAGAGCAGAGAAGAAAATTTTTAAAGATTTAATGTATTTTCACTATATAATAAAGAGCCCCGCCCTATCCTAGAACCCCTGACTCTAGGGCCACAAAATAAAATTTTTGGGAAAAGGTATTTTTGCTCATATAACTATGTACTTAGTTTATTTAATTCCTAGGAGCAGAAAAGAAATTTTTTCAAAGAATTCATGTATTTTCATTATATAATCAATAGAGCCCCGCCCTAACACCCATACCCTGACCCTGGGGTCAAAAAATTCACAATTTTGGTAGAGGCACTTTTGCACATCACAACTATGCACTTAGTTAGTTTATTTAATACCCAGGAGCAGAGAAGAAGATTTTCAAAGAAATAAGTTTTTTATGTACTTATTTAGCCCCGCCCTAGCAATAGAACCCCTGATCCCCGGGCCATGAATTTCACAATTTTGGTAGAGGACTCAATGCTGATTACAATCATGCAAACAGTTTGACTGCTTATTCCAGGAGTAAAGAAGATTTTTAAAAATTTCATTAATTTTATGGTTTTTTCCCCCCCCCCAGGCCCCAGGGGGGGAGGGACCATGAAAAAATTTTTTATGTATTTTCACTATATAATCAATAGAGCCCCGTCCCTTTAAAAAACCCCTGACCCTGGGGCCAAAAAATTCACAATTTTGGGAGAGGCACTCTTGCTCTCTAACTTGCACTTAGCTAGTTTATTTAATACCCAGGAGTAGAGAAGAAGATTTTCAAAGAATTAATGCATTTTCAATATATGATCAATAGAGCCCCACCCTAACACAACCCCTGACCCTGGGGCCATAAAATTCATAATTTTGGTAGAGATACTCTTGCTCATCATAAATTGCACTTAGTTAGTTTATTTAATACCCAGGAGCAAGGAGAAGATTTTCATAAAATTCATGTATTTTCACTATATAATCAATAGAGCCCCACCCTAACACCAGAACCCCACCCTAGGGCCCAAAAAAAAATTCACAATTTTGGTAGAGTTTTGCTCATCAAAATTGCCTTATTTTTAATTTAATACCCAGGAGCAGAGAAGAAGTTTTTAAAGAATTCATAATTTTTCACTATATAATCTTGAGCCCCGCCCTAACCCAGAACCCCTGACCCTGGGGCCATAAAACTCACAATTTTGGTAGAGGCACTCTTCTCATCATAACTATGCACTTAGTTAGTTTATTTAATACCCAGGAGCAGAGAAAAGATTTTCAAAGAAATAATCTTTTTCACTATGTCTTATTTAGCCCCATCCTCAATGAACCCCTGACCCCAGGGCCATAAATTTTCACAACTTTGGTAGAGGACTCAATGCTGATTACAATCATGCAAACATTTGACTGCTTGATGTCCAGGAGTAAAAAAGTTTTTTAAAGATTGCATTAATTTTAGTGGCCCCGGGGGGGCAGGGACCATGAAATTCACAATTTGTGTTCCCCTTCACCCATAGATGCTTTGTGCCAAATTTGGTTGAAATTGGTTAGTGGTTAGAGAAGAAGCTGAAAATGTTCAAATTTTAAACACAACGCACGACGCACAACGACGGACAAAAACAGATAGCAATAGGTCACCTGAGTTTACTCAGGTGACCAAAAAATTCAAAGATGCAATGTATAGATTGTTTTGTTAACTTCAATCCATTTCTGAAATTATGACCTACATGAACATTAGATTTTTATTTTTATTAAAATTCAGTTTTAAATTTCATCTTCATAATTGCAGTTTAAAATTAAAAGTAAAAATATACATACCTTATTAAACCCTTTATTTTCACCTTAAATTCAAAAAAAAAAAATCATTAGTTCAGAAAAGTCAAACTCAAATTACAGGTGACTCTCGAGGGCTGAACTGATCTTGAAGTTCTCTTTTTGAAGTAACCTCGGCCCCTTTTTTTTCCTCTATTAACTAAGCAAATTTATCCTATCTTCGAATTTATTCTTGAAGTTCTTACTTTCGAACCAAAACCTGGCCCCGTTATACATTTTCATTGAATTTTACTTTTATCTTCAATTTTTATTGGGTGTATACACCCAATTTTAGCTAAAATTGTGCATTGGATTTACCTGGAAACCGTGAAGGCCTTGGGCTGGCATGGAGGTGTTAATTGGGTGTTTACATAATAATACACCTGTGGGTCGTCCTTGTGTTGTTATGATTAATTGGCTATCATTCACAGGGTAAATTAAAAAAAATTACAGCTTATTTTGAATTAAAACGAGACGATAATTTTTTGAAATTAATTTAAAGATTTTCCCTTTCCATAGTTCCATGACTATAACTTCATTATGATTATATGAGTCTACATAATCCCAGTATGGGAAATTACACAAATTCTTTTCTCAAGGACATAATACCGATTAAAAAAAACTCTGGTGAACATTGTCTTGTGAAGGACCCGATCAAGCCAGGGAAATGCCAAATACAATTGCTACTCGGGTTTCATGTAATCATGAAATGGGAACAAATTATGAATAAATATTGAATTTTTAGGAATTCGTTTTATTTTTTCGAAATACAATCATTGTTGTTGATATCAAGTAAATTCCTGTAAAATCGATTGAAAACGTGCAATGAATTATCTACATATACTTCCGGTATTTGTAAAAAAAAATTTTTCGACGATCGGAACTAAATTCGGTTTTAATTCTTTTCCATTCTTCGAACCCCTCGATCTTTCGAACTTTTCTCGCGGTCCCTTGAATTTCGAAATCGAGAGTCACCTGTATTTTTATGGAACCTCAAAAAGTCATATTCCCAGAGATAACTGTTCAAGAAAAAAATTGCATTTAAGTAATTTATAAAGGAATATGTTTGTATTTGTATATTTTAAGATTGATATACATGTATCTGCATCTAATCGTGCAAATCCACACTGTGTACCTTTTTTTTAAAAGGGGTGATAATTTCCTTTACATTATCATTTTTTTTAGCTCTGAATTTCTGTATCTTTTTATCTTAAGGTTAGTAATCAGTATATAAAGTAGCAATGTAAATAAGTTTAGCATTCCTCTTCCAAACACCGACCTTCTTCTTTAGAATCTGTTCCATTAATTCTACTCACTCCCAAGTGACAACAAGGAACACTCATACGTAGCCTACAATAGAGAAGAAAGGAATTTATACAGTCAAACATGCTAAAAACGAACATGCAGCATTGCTTATGAATTGACACTTATAGTGAAGTGATTTTCATTCCATGTCTCTTTTAAAACATATTGTGAACTTAACGGATATAACATATACATTTATAACAAAGCAAAATCATCTGTCCTTGCACTTCATTACAAGCTGTGCTAAAAAATTATCATTTTCAGCAACTTTTAAAACAGAAGAAGATTTTATAGTGTTGGCAATTTCTATGGCCTTAAGTGATCTACACATATTCCATCATTTATCCATCAAGAGGGATCTCATAGATGCCTGTAAAATAATTTGATTTAATCATGGTACTGCTGTTCTTAAGATTTTTTTTTAATTTCATACATATTTCATTAAAACTACATGTATTTGAATGTATTCTTTAAAGCTAATGTTTCTTTCATTTAAACAAACTTGAACCCTTATGGAGTTGCTTAATTAAAGTTTGCCCAGTGCTTTAGGAAAAGAAGTGGAACATGAAAAGTAAAATTAAGATAGTTGATGGAAACACTTTGAAAAGTCATTTAAACCTTTGCCTCAATTAAACCCCCCCCCTTCCTTCCAAACATATTGACCTCAAGTCTTTATTTGATATCATTAAATTCATACCTGGTTGAAGTAAACAGATTTCGTATTGATGGCCTCGGCTTTAATTCCTCGGTGCTCATTTCGTGGTCCGTTTGAGTTTCTCTATAGTTCCTGTGAATGTTGTAACAATACCATGTCCTCTGTAGAATGCTGGGCCTGAAATTAAAAATACATCAATCTCAAATTTCCTATCATTTGCCTTACTTAGTCATGTTAGTGCCATAAATTACTTCTAATCATTACGGACAAGAAAGGACAAAGGCCGAATCTAGCCCCTTATTTGATGGAAAAATTAAACACTAGTAAAATTGTGAAAGTTTGTAGTTTTAAAAACTTTAAATGATGTTTGCTTTAATACCAGCACTAATTTCAATTCAAAGTTTTCACAGAGGCCACAAGAAGGTACAAAAATAGGACAAGTTCTTATTTCCTTTAGTTAGGAGGAATTTCATCTTCATATTTGAGATATGTTTCTCTTACGGAAATATGGAGCACAAGCTTGCATCTCTGAGATTTTTAAACATAAAATGCATCTGATGTTAGTTGAAAAAATATATGAATTTGTTTGCTAGGCAAGCTTGTGTTTATGATTTTAAAACAAAATGTTTAAAATTGATGAAAGTTTAAAGAAAATTCAAATAAACCCTACTGACCTCTCTGTGACCTCTGTGTATTCCAAAGTTTAAAAAAAAAAAAATCATTTTGTGGAATGGGTGACAACAGGTTTTTTTTTAAACCTGATATTTTCCACACCAAAATACAGGGGCCAAAGATGGTTTTCCCCATTTGTCCTTTTTTTACCTCCTTGTGGTAATGAATTTAACATCCTTTAAATAGTTACTTAGATGAAAATTTCAATGCTATTAAAAACAAAATACATGATACATAAGAAAAAATTAAGACTGAGATCAAACAGGAATGTTGATTTTTTTTTAGAATAATTCTACATTATGTTTTACTCATTAATGATTGCTAACCTCTAGCCGAATACATCTCTCTGTAAGACCAAGCTCAGAACATCGCTGGAAAGGCCCCTGATGCGTGAAGGATTCTCGGGGTAATCCTTGTCCCAGAGATTCTCGTGCTTTAACATCCGCTCATATAAATACCCCCTTTGAAGAATTAAAACACAGCTGTTAGGGGAGGCAAAAAACAAAACTTAATAAAATTGCAATGTGTCCTTTCAAGGATCTAAGATATTGAGGGTTTTTTTTTTATAAAGAACTCTCCATATAAAATTCATGTGTTAAACATTTTAAAAGGAATAAAAATCAATGTTCTAAGGGTTTTCTCATAACTAGTCTTACTGTATATGTCAAATTTGATATTTTTTTCAAAGGACAGTAAATGATCTTTCATCCAGTTTTTTTTAAAATCCTGATTAAATTTTGTTTAAATTAAGTTTAAAAACTAGCTTACCCCTCAATAAGGTCTGGTTCCTTAACTGTTAGACCTGCATGTATAAAACAGGTAAAACAAATTTTTTAAGAGGGGAAAAACAACATTAAAATTCAAGAGGCCCAAGGGCCTTGAATTTTTCTATAAATTGTACAGTCTATCACTTCTATTAGAACCTCCAACTCTTTAAATAAAAAAACCCAAAAAATGCATCAACTTACAAAGTTTGATAATATTTAGCCATTTAAAGACTGAAGATATTATAATATAATTATAAAATACCATAATATTTACATACCTACCTTTTGATTAAAATTTTTTAAAGGGACTAAGATACATTAATTGACAAAGACTGATGATTCTAATTAAATAATACCTAGATATTAAAAGTAGGTCACCATGACCTACTTTTTGGTCAACATTCTCTGAAAACCGAAAATGCATCATCTGACAAAGTTTGACGATTCTAAGCCAATTAGTCCAGAGAAAATTGAATATAACCATCAAATTCAAAAGTAGGTCACGGTGACCTTTTTTTGGTCGACTTTTTTCAAAAACCCATAATGCCTAAATTTACTAAATTTGATGATTCTAAGCCAATAAGTACCTGAGTTAATCAAAATTGGTCACCGTGACCTACTTCTTTTGGAATTAATGAAACCCTAAGATGCCTCAACTGACAAAGTTTTATAATTAGCCAAAAAGACCAGATATAATTAAATATAGCCATAAAATGTCAAAAGTAGGTCACAGTGACCTACTTTTTGGTCGACGTTCTCCAAAACCCAAGGCCCCTAAATTGACAAAGTTTGATGATTCTAAGCTTATCGTCCCTGAAATATTCAAAGTAGGTCACTGTGACCTATTTTTTGTAATTTTCCGAAAACCCAAGATGCCTCAACTGACAAAGTTTATGTTTCTTAGCCAATAATCCTAGATCAAAAATTGCCATAAAATATCCAAAGTAGGTCCCCATGACCTCTTTTGGGGCTACTCCGAAAACCCCAAGATGCATCAACTCACAAAGTTTGATGTTTTAAGCCAAAAATTTAATTTAAAAAATAAAGCCATAAAATGTCAAAATAGGTCATCGTGACCTTTTTGGGTCGTCCTCTCCAAAACTAAATATGCATGGACTCACAAAGTTTGATGATTTAAGCCAATAAATACTAAGATACTTAAATAAGCCATAAAATGTTAAAGTGGTAAACGTGACCTACATTTTGGTACATTTTCAAAGACCCAAGATGCATCTATAAAGTTTGATGATCGTGGGTTTGAAGGTAATAAAATATGCGTTTTAAACAAATGAATTTGAAAACAAATGTCGGCAAAATTAAAAAATAGGTCACAGTGACCTACTTTTTCATAAATATGTTCTAAGGTCCCAAGATGCATAAAGCAAGTTTTGTTTTAAGTTGACATTTTTGAGGAAAGATGCATAACTGACAAATTTGATGATCATAGGCCTTAAAGTGTCCAAAATATGCCTTCAAATAAATTTTAAAAAAAACCCCCGAAAAATTTAAAAAAAGTGGTACCGTGACCTCTTTTTTAACATGATGTGAAGTGAAAGATGCATCAAATTACATTAAAAAATTGATGATTAGTCCTTATATAAGCAAAATATACACGTTTTTATTAATTGTAAATTTGGGTCAATTTGAAGTGACCTTGAGACCACGCCCTTTGCCCGGGGTAATTCCCGTGCAAATTTTAAATTTTTCCCCATATCCTGATCCTTGTATGTAAGTTTTGAAAATTTCCTGGTGGTTATGGAGAAGAAGATTTTTAGCAACCAGTACTTTTGGTTTTGTTTTCCTGATTATCTCCCCTTGTTTAAGGGTCCCAACCCTTATTTTATAACTGGTAGCCCTTGGGGCCAAAGGGTACCCTGTGACAAATTTGGTACTGATTAAGGGGTTTTTGATTATGGCCTATTTCTAAAAAATTTTCGCACAACGCACACCACACAAATGGCCATGCATTTGCTCTTTGAGCCTTTGGCTCAGAAAAGCTAAAAAAACCATTATCCATTAAAATAAAGTGTTATGGTATTTTTTTAATTACTTTGTAACAATATGTTGATAATTTCTTCCAATTTTTGAACAATTTGACTATAGAACTATATATACAATGTATAATAAAACTTTTTAGTACGAACAGGGATATTTTAATTCACAAACAGCAAATTTATTTGGATCCCCAAAATATAAATTTTGTAATTCCTCACACTGATTTTTTAAACCCCAAATAATTTCATAGGCCAAGTGCTTCATTATAACCCAGTTCTACTGTAGCAATGTTGCACTGACTCTGGGGGGGGTGTTTTTGTGGGCATTTAACACACCATTGTACAATTAAACCCCTTATCCCAAAATGACCTCCTTGTATTTTTACAATTATTTAGCAGCTTAAAGTGTGCATCACCTTAAACCTTGAACTCTATAAAATAAAAAAATATGACTAATTACACCCCTTTCCCTTCCTGCATCCCCAAACCCCCTCACTGGGGAAAAAGAGAGAGAGAGAGAGAAAGAAAAAAATCCCCCTAAATGAATTGTAAGTTTAAAGATATGGGTAAGTAAACACGTATGACTTTAAAAGATTGACAATGCTTTTAAATTCACAGAAACCCTTAAAGGGTTCGTTAGAAAGAAAACAACAAAAGCTAAGGGGAAACATTAATCAAAAGAACCTTAGCTAAAGGGTAAATCAAGTCACTTCAAGGCTTAAAACATAACTTAATTTTCCAGTTTGCCGACCCAAAACTCCGACT
>NW_026941411.1:0-13532 GCF_032062105.1 Saccostrea cuccullata
GAGATAAAAAATTTTTTAGCAAAACGTGTTTAAAAATGTACCATTTTGTACGAACTGCCGAATCTAGCCAATTTTCAAGTTATTTTTTAGCAAATCAAAATTCATTTTTGGGAAAATATTTTCAACGGGCTTCCGTAAGGGGGGGTACTGTAACAAGTCATTCCTATCACTTGTTTTATGTTAAATGTTAGTGATAGATCATGTCGATGTATTTCGATGAAAACAAATTTTAAGAAGGTCAAGTGTTTTGTTGGTATATTACATATAGGTGAATGCCCCGTATGACCTGATATGGGTCAACAGACTATCGAACACACCTTCCATAATGCACTAGATTTGGCATTATCAAAAAATAGTGAACAGTTTTATTCCTAAGTGCTTTGAAATCATGTAACCGGCATGGAAACGTTAATTATTTCATTAACCCAGGGGGGGGGATCAGGTATCGAGGAGGACAAAACTAAAATTATAGATCAACATTTTTCATATGTAAAAACATTTTATTTTTGTCCAAGTGTGAAGTTTCATCCATTTTTTTAAATGGAAATCATGTTAGCGTAGATGCAAACGAGGTCGGAATCGGAATATTTTTAAATAAAAAAAATCATGAATTTCCAGTGAGAAGAAATGACAATTTCTGAGTTCACTTTTTATGGAAGCTGTAGACAAAACACAGGGGATAGACTTAGAGGCGTATTTTTTAATTTAGCCACAGAACTGTAGCTCTCCGAAAAATATATTGATAGATCTGTGAAATATTTTTTTGGGAGAGCTCGTTCTGCGGCTATTTTTATTTAGGACTGTCAACGAATATTCGGTACTCGACTATCGTTCTATCATACCCACTACCGATTTTATTTTTTTTACTCGATCATTCGTTAAAAATGTTTTACTTCATATTAATGTAAAATTCAAGGCTATAAAATTGGATCCACTTAAGGGGGTGTAAAGAAAAAAATAATGACCCCCATAGAATAATAATGAAAAAAAATTTTCTTTCCATGGTAAAAAAAATGGTAGAAAAGAGCACCAGGTTCGTATGCATAAGAAGTTTTTAAGCATATACTTAAAATTGTAAGAACATTCTTAGAAATGCATACAAATCCGGGGGCCTTTACTGTGACCTGGGTTTATACGGTTTCATCCGAAAGACAGTCTACCGTCCCCTGTGGGTTTCGAACCAAAACTTGTAGAAGTTTATTATAAAATAGAATAAATTTATTATTCTAAATAAAGCCCCCTTTTTAGTAGAACATAACATAAAAGAACTTTTTTGAAAGATTCAAAGAATTAAAGTTTGTTACCAAAATGCCCCCATTTACCTTTGATACAATGATATGTGACTGTGTTCTGTTATTCTGTTCCCTAAAAAAAAAATCAAGCCACATGATGTAGCTTTCTCCATTTTTTTCAATCTATTTTTTTTTATTTTGGAGATGGGGGAGGGGGGAGGATGTGCTACATTATTAAGCTAATTTTGGGGGTTCGCATACATGCACGCGTATTTTTATTATTCTATTTAGAGTGACTCCCCTTTTAATAAGCAGTCGACATTTTAAACAAAGATAATATTTAGAATACCTTGTTTGAAAATGGGTGTTGTATGAATTTATTTTATTAACTATTGACCTGTAAGGTAGAGGTTTAAGAGGAGGTAGGTTACAGTGATTCAAGAAAGGTGAAAGTTTATTTGAATCGAAGAATATAGGCCTAAAATGCAGAATCATCTTCTATCATGTTGACCTGAAAGAACTCGATCAATATAAGCATACCGGTCTGTGGTTTGTCGTAACTCTCTTTGCTGGTGAAAGGGGGGTGTGATGTGGTGTGGGGGATGGGGATAGGGTTCTGATAGACCGCCTTGTTTCATTGGTCCTTCATCGCTTATGACGTTGCAGTTGCTTGGCCTGACGTTGTCTGTTGTAGTTACTGCTCAGTTTTGAAGCACAAGTCAAAGAGACAAGACGTGTTTTCAGTCAAGCGAATATTTTACGAAATTTCTACAATCAAAAGAGCAAGTCAAGTCTCGATCTTAAGAGGGTAATGCCAAGATTTGCCATGTTATTATTATGGGTTACTTTGTAGGAGTCGCTAAACAAGCGATTTACTGTAAAAGCTAGAGGTCCAACGTATTTACCAAGGCTAATAAACACTCTCCTGTCCGATTTGCCTCTTTAAAAATCAATGGAAAATAAATTTATAACTTTAATAAGGGAAGATAACCAAAGTTTAAATGAAATTTGTTATTTTTTTTTGTTCATTCCATTGTTGTTTTTTTTTATCTAATCGACATGTTATGTTTACATCAAGAAATTCCGCGAAATAAACTGATATTCAAATTCCAGGGTTAAAAATCCAGCAACTTTGCAAATATTTTGAAAATAGAGATTTATCCTATCGTTTGATTTTAATCAACAGCTAAGCTATACTTTGTTATAGCTAGAGATTTTCTTTTGGAGAGGTATTTTGCATACACTAAGTTGCAATGTTTGGTTTTGTCAATGACGACGTCATGGTAACCGTTGCCTGAGTGACACTGTGTTGCAAAGGCAGACCGATCAAGGTTTTTTTCCGGAAAGGGGCTGGGGGCTAGATTAAAATAAAAAATTTATAAATAATTTTAAGTTATATACAAATTACTTAAAAACCCTTAACTACTTTACCAAGCGTAAAAATCTGATTAGTGAAAGTGATGTGTGTGAGTTGGGAAAAGGGGGGTTCTGAACACTTTTACGTAGGCCTATACGACTTTTTCCAATTTCTTAACAGTAATCTTCTAGGGAAAGGGGATTCCAGGGTCAATTTGTAATTATTCAGTATGTATATTTAATAATTCCACAAATTTCGTGGAAGGGGTCCAGATCCCCCCCCCCCCCCCCCCAATCTAAATCCTCGCTTGTGTTGTAGTTTATTGTTAAATTTCAAAAGGAACAAAGAGGTCTTCTAAGTTTGAAATGAAATATGAAAAAAAATAAAGAAATATGAACGTGTTTGATAAAGTAATGAAAAACCGGGTATGCACATATATGTATACACATATCTTGATAATATAAATACACATACTTACATAGAACACTAATGCACAATTCTTGATCTTTAAATCTATTTTTTCAGAAGAGAGTGGATGTTTCCTGCCCTGCCCCGGAAGATGCCTCGAGTTTTTACAAAAGGTTGGGACTGGACATTTTGGCCCCGTCCTCTACTTCCGGGCAGACTCAGGAGGTCTCAGTATTTTTAAATTTATGTACATACCTCCCGGTATTACATGTATTGTAAATCTGAAAAGTAAGTTTATTTTGTCAGCGTAAATATTATACGAATGGAGAGACGTTGATTAGATTGCATAAATTATGTATAAATTAAACATGTAATTAAAGTAGCATATATTGTAGCATATATTGCTATCTTTTAAAAATAGTAAACAGAGAAGAGACTTTATGGAATTTTCATTTATTTTCCCAAAGATTACTGTAAATAAACATTATTAATATAAATTATTTTATCCCTTTACAGGCTGGGCCGCCTAAGAAGCGTCCTGTTCAGCAGGCGAGCCACACAGCTCCCCTGACCACCACGCCCACTCAAAGACACGACAAAGTGGGAGAACAGTGGGTCAGTTAGAAATATTTTTGTTGGTTTTTCATTCTTATACCTCAAATAAAATCGTGCATGTTATATGTAATATTTTTGTTGTTAACAAATTTACTGTAATACTGTTGTATTTATTTTAGCATCAGTCTCAGCAGAGAGAAAAGCAGGCACCACAGCAATTCAGACAAAATTATCCTCATGGAAACAGCTACAATAAAAGATCTGCATCTGTGAATACTGCTGCCACATACCGACCGCAATATGCTCCGGTCCATCGTCCTCATGAGCAACAAACTCATTACAGGACAGGCGTGGTACCTAGGAGCAACTCATATCAGCAGCAACATGCGCAACCTACTCGCCCACATGGGTATCAATCTCAGATAAGACCTAACTATGTGAATTGGAACAGCATTCCCCAGCAACATGGAGTGCATCCTACTCATCCACATACAAGGACTGAGTTTATGAGCACAGTTGCTTCTCACAAACCTCAACATGCACAGCAATCTCAACAGAGAGTGCATCCTACTCATCCAAATACTATGAGCACAGCTGCTTCTCACAGGCTTCAACCCGCACAGCAGCCTCAGCAGAGAGTGGTGCGTAAAGAGGTAAATTAATTTACAAAAGTCATGAAAATTTATTAATTTATGGAAATCTCTTACTCAGATGGAATTTTCTCTTTTGTTATCAAAGAGTTTGACGATTTTATTATACTGTAATTAATTTCAGCCTCAGGTGAAGCCGATCAACAGGTACGCCCCTCCAGATTACCTGACACTAATGTATCACCCCACTCCCACACTGGAGGACCTGGGGCTAACCAGTTATATGGACAGTCCTCCCTCATCACCCAGAACTAGGTCACCAGCTCGGGAGGAAAAAACGGCGGATTGTCAACCAGAGCGAGAGTCGGCAAGGAGGGTCTTACCAGCATGGGACGCACCAACAAACGACTTTTTTGACCAAGAATCCAAGACAACTAACTCAAAAGCTAGAGAGTTCAGGACGGCTGTGTCAGCTCACAAGCAGTCCCCAAAGACTGACACTGTATCAGAGGCTAAAACCTCTACACTGAATGTGACCAATCAAATGAGTGAAAGACACTAGGCAAATGTGACCAATCAGAGGAGTGAGAGACACCAGGCAAATGTGACCAATCAAGTGAGTGAAAGACACCAGGCAAATGTGACCAATCAAATGAGTGAGAGACACCAGGCAAATGTGACCAATCAGAGGAGTGAGAGACACCAGGCGGCCTCACACACTCAGATGGTGAGTACTTTTAATTGATGGCTTGAAGTATACAATGACATGTAAGATTAAATGTCCCAAAAAATTATTAACATTAAGATTTAAATTTCATTTGTTTATAAATGCCCTGTGTGTGGTTTTTTTTCAACTCATGAAAGTTATTCTATCATGAATGTTTTACCATAAAAATCTTTTGTTGTTAAACATGTTAAAGGAGAAGAAATATTAAGATATTTTTTTAGATGATTAGTAGGAATATCATTAAATTGAATAGATAAATAAATAATTTATTATTTATTTTTTTATGTAGAATAAACATCTGGCAACAAATGTTGAACCTCAAAGATATGTCCCAAGCTTTGCCCCAAAAGACTGGGACCCAACTACCAAGTCATATAAGTCCTTACAAGGACCTGCATAAACGAACTGTCAATTAATGTTACGTCTAGACCTGCCACATTCACTACACCATCAGAAAGTCAGTCAGCAGGCCCTGATGTTAAACCAACAAATAACAAAAGACCAGGGGCTTTGGGTTTTATATTGGCTGAGAATCCGGAGAAACGGGCATGTAATTGGGTAAGAGGGATTTTAGTCTTAATTTTCAAGAATTAGCTAAATGCTTCTTTTTAGCTCACCTGAGCCGAAGGCTCAAGTAACTTTTTATCAAATTTTGTCCGTCTTCCGTCCGTTGTCTGTTTTAATTTCCGACTCGCTTTTTCCCTTTTTAAATTTTTTCTCAAGAACCAATGGGCCAATTTTTTAAACCCAAAATTGATACACAGCATCCTTGGGGGAAAAAGGGGAAATTTTTAAAATTTTTAAAATGAAGGGCCTAGTCCACTCACAAGGGGAGATAATAAGAAAAGACAAAAATAAGGGGTGGGGGGGCACTAAAAAATCTTCTTCTTAAGAACCACTGGGCCAGGAAAGCTGAAACTGATGTGGAAGCTCCCCTTTGGAGGTTTTAAGAAAAACCGTTCACCAAAGTAATTCTGAAAGGGTCTGGCACACATAAATTCAGATTTTCTTCAAACTTGGCATATAGCATCTTCCTAGGGTAAAACTTTATATATGACATAATTTTTTTCTGGACATCCTCTGTTACCATGGTAACCTGGGATACATAATTTCTGACATATAGGGATAATTTGTTCATTGTCCTTGCCTTGTACGCCTCCCAATCCTCTTGCCAATGCGTGGTATAGTCAATCATACACCATCAGTGATTATTTGTTGAAATTTGGCAAACAGTACATTATTTGTTTAATTTTTGTTTGCAAGTACGGTATTCATTTTTGATGCCCATTATATACATTTTCTCAGTGAAATCCACCTGCTCAATTGTCAATAAAACAAACATTGATTGCAGTAAATTTTTACATATTTCAGTGAGTATTTCTTTGGGATTCTTAACAAATTTTACAGCAGCTTTAATGGACGGTTTAATTTTACTTCAGTTTACTGATTCTTTACAATTCATTTTTAATGCAGTGTCTCGAATACCCTTGTTTTCCAGCTTCTCACAATTAAACTATGTGATGAAAAGTAGTCACATCAATTGTTATAAATTCAAGCTTAGTATTGTATGTCATACAGTTCAGGACATTATTTAGTAGGGGGACAAGAGGTCACATTATATTGTACATCATTAAAAACTAATGATAACACTATTTTGAACGACGATGAAGAAACTGGAAGACACTTTAAATTTTACATCAATAAGAAGACCAGAGGTCATCTTATAATATTATATTGTAAGTCAACAGGGAGACCAGAAGACACCTAATATTTTACATAAATATTGAGACCAAAGGACTCCTTATTTGGTCACCCAAATCAACGCATGTGACTTATTGTTATCAGGTTTTTTTCTGCCGTCGCATTGTGCGTTAATATTTGAACATTTTCAGCTTTTCTCTGTAATCCCTCAACCATTTACAACCAATTTTGGCATAAAGCATCTATGGGTGAAAGGGAATTTTTTTTTAATTCATGGTCCCTGCCCTCCACCCCCTAAGGCAAGAATGTTTGGGCGTAATTACTACAATTGATGAAATCTTTAAAAATCTTCTTTACTCATTAACATCAAGCCGTCGAACTGTTGGCATAATTATTATAAGCATTGACTCCATACCAAAATTGTGAAATTCATTGTCCCAGGGTCAGGGGCCCTGGGGTTAGGACAGGGCTATAAAATTTATATTAATTTATAATCTCTCTCACTTCGTCTGTCCGAATATAAATTAATTATACTTTTTATTCTGTATTGAAAGAATAATCAACTCATATGTATGGAATGCTGCTCGTCAGAACGTTTATTACAAATTTAACACATTTGTATTCATTTCAACACACGTTATTTTTAATCATTAAATAATACTTATATACATACATATATATGTGTGTGTGCCTAATTTACTGGTTTCCATTCCTTACACGTTCTGTACGAGCGGTAGAGTAACTTTTTAAGCACGCACCTGCTATTTATATGACCATGTCACGTGACATAAAAACCACACAGATCCACCATTCTGTTCACACAGGAAATACCCATAACGACAATAATAATAATTATGAAATGCATTTATTCTTTGAAAATATTTCCCTCTGCCCCTGGATATTAAACAAACTAACTACATGCAAAGTTGTGATGAGGAAGGGTATTCTCTCCAAAGTTTTGAAATTCGTGACCCAAAGGTCAGGGGTTCCGGTGTTACGCTGGGGCTATATAAACTGTAAAGTTTATATTCATTAAAGAGGCTGAGGGGTGGCAGCCATTTTCAGACTATTTTGATCTCCTTTAAAAGAAGAGCTCCATATAAAGATATACAAAAATGATCAAATTTTAAAAACTAAAATGTATGAATTTTTTCTTTGCCAAATGATAGTTGACAGCTTATGATACCGTATCTAAAAAAATAAGTTAAAACTGATGGTTAATTTGTGGTTAATTTGTTGTCCCCCAGCCTCCTTAATTCTTTAAAAAAAATCTTCCTCTCTGCTCCTGGATATTAATTAAACTAACTACATATAGTTATGATAAGCAAGGGAGTGTCTTCCAGAATTATAAATTTCAAGGCCCCTGGCTCATGGGTACCATGTCATTTGTAGACAATACTGTAATTGAATTAATGCTTTGAAATTTGTTCTTTGGTATAAACCAATTTTTTTTTATGAACAATGGTCCTTTTTTTCAAAATTGTGAAATGTATGACCTCAGGATGAGGGTTTTTGTGGTCAATGAGCACTACTAATTATTGCTAATTATTACCGCTTATTTGAAATGAAAGTTTTAAAGTTTTACAAGATGTTCAAATGACCTATAAGATCCATAGGCCTCTTGTCGTGTTCTTAAGTGAACGTCTAGCATCTCGTTAATATGCATTTTATCTGTACCCACTGGTCCGCCCTTGTTTTCTTTTTAGGTGTCTGTTGGTTAAGACGAGTCTAGAATCGTTGATGCTTTATCTCTCTGCATTCATATAATATTTTTTATGTCTGATTTCTTTAAAAATGTACAACAAAGGGGACCACTGGTCTCCTTATTTATGTACAATACAAGGTGACCTCTGGTCCCCCTTGTGATGTAAAATATAGAGTGACCTAAGGTCCTCATAATGATCTACAACATAGGGTGACCTCTGACCCCCTATTGATGTATAAGGTGACCTCCGTTTCCCCTTATGATGTACAATATAATCTGACGTCTGCTTTTGTACAGTATAAGGTGACCTATGGTCCCCTTTCTGTTGTACAATATAAAGATGACCATAAGTCTCCATAATGAAATAACATATAAGGTGACCTTTGGTCAACTTATTGTTGTACAATATTAGTTTACTTCTGGTCCACCCAGTAACGAACGTTAAAACTGAACTGAAGGCTCTGTCTCCCTACTGATGTACAATAAAAGGTGACCTCTGGTCCCCCTACTGTTATCTCCTACTGATGTACAATATAAGGTGTCCTTTCGTCCTCCTAATGTTGTACAATATAAGGTAACCCCTGGCCCCCTACTGTTGTACTATATAAGGTGACCCCTGGTCCCCCTACTGATGTTCCCTACTTATGTATAAATATGAGGTGACCTCTGTTCCCCCTACTGATGTACATAAAAGGTGTCCTATGGTCCCACTACTGATGTACAATGTAAGGAATTAAGAAACCCCTGGTCCCTCTACTGATGAATAATATAAGGTGTCCTCTGGTCCCCCTACTGATGTCCCCAACTTATGAACAATATAAGATGTACCCTGGTCACCCTGCTGTTGTACAATATAAGAAGTCCTATGGTCCCCCTACTGATGTACAATATAAGATGACCCTGGTCCCCCTACTCATGTATAATTTAATGTGTCCTCTGGTCCCCTACTGATGTACAATATAAGGTGACCCCTGGTCCCCCTACTCATGTGTAATATAAGATGTCCCCAGGTTCCCCAACTGATGTACAATATAAGGTCAACAACTGATGTACAATATGTCCCCTGGTCCCCCAACTGATATACAGTATAATATTAGGTGTCCTCTGGTCCCCCCCCAATATAAGGTGTCCTCTAGTCCCCCTACTGATGTACAATATCAGGTTACCCCTAGTCCCCCTACCAATGTACGATATATGGTGTCCTCTGGTCCCCCTACTGATGTACATATCTACAATATAAGGTACCTCTGGTCCCCCTATTGATATACAATATAAGGTAACCTCTAGTCCCCCTACTGATGTACAATATAAGGTGCCCTCTGGTCCCCCTACTGATGAACAATATAAGGGGACATCTGGTCTCCTTATTGATGTATAATATAAGGTAACCTCTGGTCCCCCTACTGATGTACAATATAAGGTGACCTCTGGTCCCCCTACTGATGTACAATATAAGGTGACCTCTAGTCCCCCTACTGATGTACAATATAAGGTGACCTCTGGTCCCCCTACCAATGTACGATATATGGTGTCCTCTGGTCCCCCTACTGATATACAATATAAGATGATCTCTGGTCCACCTACTGATATACAATATAAGGTGACCCTCCCCTTACTCTATGTCCAAGTGTGATGTGTGTCCTCTGGTCCCCCTACTGATGTACAATATAAGGTGCCCCTGGTCCCCTTACTGATGTATTATATAAGGTGACCCCTGGTCGGTCCCCCTACTGATGTCCCCTCTGGTCCCCCTACTGATGTACAATATAAGGTGACCTCTGGTCCCCCTACTGATGTACATAATATAAGGGTGTCCTCTGGTCCCCCTACTGATGTACAATATAAGGTGTCCTCTGGTCCCCCTACTGATGTACAATATAAAATAACCTAGGTAGCTCTGGTCCCCCCACTGATGTAAAGTGCAATTTATGGTGTCCTCTGGTCCCCCTACTGATGTACAATATAAGGTGACCTCTGGTCCCCCTACTGATATACAATATAAGGTGACCTCTGGTCCCCCTACTGATGTACAATATAAGGTTTCCACTGGTCCCCCTACTGATGTACAATATAAGGTGACCTCTGGTCCCCCTACTGATGTACAATATAAGGTGGCCTCTGGTCCCCCTACTGATGTACAATATAAGGTGTCCTCTGGTCCCCCTACTGATGAACAATATAAGGTGACCTCTGGTCCCCCTACTGATGTACAATAAACCTCTGGTCCCCCTACTGATGTAAGTGTAATATAAGGTGTGTGTACAATATAAGGTCAGGTCCCCTACTGATGTACAATATATAAGGTGACCTCTGGTCCCCCTACTGATGTACAATATAAGGTTACCTCTGGTCCCCCTATTGATATAAAGTATAATATAAGGTGTGTCTGCTGATGTCCCCTACTGATGTACAATATAAGATGACCTCTGGTCCCCCTACTGATGTACAATATAAGGTGACCTCTGGTCCCCCTACTGTCCCCTACTGATGTACAATATAAGGTGACCTCTGGTCCCCCTGATGTACAATATAAGGTGACATCTGCTCCCCCACTGATGTCCCCTACTGATGTACAATATAAGGTGACCTCTGGTCCCCCTACTATAGCTAATGTACAATATAAGGTTGCCTCTGGTACCCCAACTGATGTACAATATAAGGTGACTCCTGGTCCCCCTATTGATGTACAATATATACGGTGACCTCTGGTCCCCCTACTGATGTACAATATGAGGTGTTCTCTGGTCCCCTTACTGTTGTCCCCTACTGATGTACAATATAAGGTGTTCTCTTGTCCCCTTACTGTTGTCCCCTACTGATGTACAATATAAGGTGTCTTCTGGCCCCCCTACATATGTACAATATAAGGTTCCCCTCTGGTACTGATGTAAAATAAAAGGTGACTCCTGGTCCCCCTACTGATATACAATATAAGGTTATCTCTAGTCCCTCAACTGATGTACATTATAAGGTGACCTCTGGTCCCCCTTAAAATGTAGAATTAAAGGTAACTTCTGCTCTCCTACTGATGTCCACTACTGATGTACAATATAAGGTGACCTCTGGTCCCCCTACTTATGTGCAATATAAGTTGACCTCTGGTCCCCCTACTGATATACAATATAAGGTTACCTCTGGTCCCCCAACTGATGTACAGTATAAGGTGACCTCTGTTCCCCCTTACATATGTAGAATTAAAGGTGACCTCTGCTCTCCTACTGATGTCCACTACTGATGTACAGTATAAGGTGACCTCTGGTCCCCCACTACAGCTGATGTACAATGTAAGGTTGCCTCTGGTCCCCAAAATGATGTACAATATAAAGTGACTCCTGGTCCCCCTACTGATGTACAATTTAAGGTGACCTCTGGTCCCCCTACTGATGTACAATATAAGGTGACCTCTGGTCCCCCTACTGATGTACATGTATATAAGGTGACCTTTGGTCCCCCTACTGATGTACAATATAAGGTGACCTCTGGTCCCCCAACTGATGTACAATATAAGGTGACATGATTTATAAGGTGACCTCCCCTTGATGTCCCCCTACTGATGTACAATATAAGGTGACCTCTGGTTGCCTTATTGATTTTCAATATAAGTTGTGCTCTTATGCCCGTACGGATGTACAATATAAGGTTGCCTCTGGTCCCCCAACTGATGTACAATATAAGGTGACTCCTGGTCCCCCTACTGATGTACAATATAAGGTGACCTCTGGTCCCCCCTATGTGATAAGGTGAGGATAGAATAAGGTGACCTCTGGTCCCCTACTGATGTACAATATAAGGTGACCTCTGTACGATATAAGGTGACCTCTGGTCCCCCTACTGATGTCAATATAAGGTGACCTCTGGTCCCCTGATGTACTGTTGTCCCCTACTGATGTACAATATAAGGTGACCTCTAAGGTGTCCCCCTACATATGTAGAATTAAAGGTGACCTCTGATGTCCCCCTACTGATGTACAGTATAAGGTGACCTCTGGTCCCCCTACTGATGTACAATTTAAGGTGACCTCTGGTCCCCCTACTACAGCTGATGTACAATATAAGGTTGCCTCTGGTCCCCCAAATGATGTACAATATAAAGTGACTCCTGGTCCCCCTATTGATGTACAATTTAAGGTGACCTCTGGTCCCCCTACTGCTGTACAATATAAGGTGACCTCTGGTCCCCCTTCTTATGTACAATATAAGGTGACCTCTGCTCTCCTACTGATGTCCCCTACTGATGTACAGTATAAGGTGACCTCTGGTCCCCCCACTGACGTACAATTTAAGGTGACCTCTGGTCCCCCTACATATGTAGAATTAAAGGTGACCTCTGGTCCCCCTACTGATGTAGAATATAAGGTGTTCTCTGGCCCCCTTTCTGTTGTCCCCTACTTATGTACAATATAAGGTGTCTTCTGGTCCCCCTACATATGTAGAATTCAAAATGCCCTCTAGTCCCCCTACTGATGTACAGTATAAGGTGCCCTCTGGTCCCCCTACTGATGTAGAGTATAAGGTGACCTCTGGTCCCCCTACTGATGTACCCTTCTGATGTACAGTATAAGGTGACTTCTGGTCAACCTAATGATGTATTATATAAGGTGACACACTGGTCCTCTTACTGATGTACAATATTAGGTGTCCTCTGGTCCTCCTACTGATGTACAAATAAGGTGTCCTCTGGTCCCCCTACTGATGTACATTAAGGTGTCCTCTTGTTCCCCTACTGATGTACAGTTTAAGGTGACCTCTGGTCCCCCTACTTATGTACTATATAAGGTGACCTTTGCTCTCCCTACTGATGTCCCCCTACTGATGTACAATATAAGGTGACCTCTGGTCCCCCTACTGATGTACAATATTACTTGTTCTCTGGTCACCTTACTGTTGTCCCCTACTGATGTGTACTATAACGTTACATGGAATAAAATCATAGGGGAGACCACAGGTCACCTAACGTAATCCATAAATGTTAAACGCTTATATATCATATATCGCATAAAATTGCAGTTAATGTTGCTCAGCACCCACCCTCCACCCCCTCTATCTTTTCTAATACCCATCAGATGGTTATTCCTTTTAAAAAGTTGTTTGTTTTACACTTTAAAGGCTTCACAGTATTACGATTTATTCTATTTTCACTTTACGTATGCAACGCACTACATTTTGTAGCGGAGTAAACAGGCCCGATAGTCGTGAACTGAGCAGGGGACCTCAGGTCCTAGTTCAGCGTACGTAGGATTAGTCCATTCGTCTTCTA
>NW_026941412.1:0-13246 GCF_032062105.1 Saccostrea cuccullata
AATCCGGATGCTTCACATATCCGGACAAATTCACTGGCAACCAAAGCGTCCGGATAAATGAAGGTCCACTGTATTGATCATTAAAGAGTTATAGATAAAAGACTTTTGGCCCCTCTGAGCCCCTATTTTGAGGGGTCAGCCCCTTTTTGTTGATATCAAATGAAAGGTCTTGTGATTTTTAAGATTTTTTGTTCAAAACTTATTCAGAGATTTCTACTCGTTGTGGAAATATGCTAAATGGAAATATTTAAGGGCCACTCCCACAAGTCCTTAATGGGGCCGTTTTACAAAAATTCAAAGTATGCATGTTGTTAAGAACATTATTCTGACCATCTTTTATTCAATATTGCTTATCAAAATATTCCCCCTTTTTGGAGATATAAAGCATCAAAGATTTGATATTCTGGCCCCTTCTGACCCCTAATTACGTAACATATGATCAATATTGTATCATATATTGTTGCAATTCGTTTAGATAAATACTTTTACTTCAGAAATGTATATCAGAATATTGTTCATTAGAGAGTTATAGATAAAAGACCTTTGGCCCCCTCTCAGCCCCTAATTCGAGGGGTCAACCCCATTTTCTTGATATCAAATGAAAGGTCTTGTGATTTTAAAGATTTTTTTGTTCAATACTTTTTCAGAGAGTTCCTTTTATTGTGGAGATATGCTACATGGAAATATTTAGGGGCCATCGCTCCAAGTCCTTAATGGGGCCGTTTTTCAAAATTTCAAAGTATGCATATTGTTTAGAATATTATTCTGACCATATTTTGTTCAATATTGCTTATCAAAACATTCCTCCTTTTTGAGATATAAAGGGTCAAAGATTTGACATTCTGGCCCCCTTTGACCCCTTATTACATAACATATGATCAGAATTTTATGATATGTTGTTGCAAATCTTAAGATGAATACTTTTGCTTCAGTAATGTATAACAAAATATTGATCATTAAAGAGTTATAGATAAAAGACTTTTGGCCCCTTTGAGCCCCTAATTTGAGGGGCTAGCCCCTTTCACTTGATATCAAATAAAAGGACTCATGATTTTTAAGATTTTTGTTGAACACTTATTCAGAGATTTCTTTTCGTTCTGGAGATATGATAAATTGAAATATTTAGGGGCCATCGCTCCAAGTCCCTAATGGGGCCGTTTTACAAAAATTCAAAGTATGCATATTCTTTAGAACATTATTTTGACCATCTTTTGTTCAATATTGCTTATCAAAATATTCCCCCTTTTTGACATATAAAGGTGGGAGATAGGTCTTTTACAGTTCATAAAAAGGAAATGGGTGGGGGGGGATAAGATGAACACATATAATATATTCAATATACACACTTTTTTTTACTAAAATCTCGTCTCAATTGAACCAGGGAAGTTTTTCTACAGGTTCTTTCGCCATCGCGTCAAAGACTTTACCTGCACACTTGTGTATTGCACAATGGGTTTTCCCCTCGCGAAGTCTATTTATGAGAAAATGAAATGAATATTTTTTAGTGTTTAAGGAAACGTTGAACCTACGTTTGCGAAAGTTCTCAGATATTCAAAGATATTTAATTCCTTGTTAATGAAATCAAGAAACTGTTTATACGTAAAATCATCAAAAAGGGGCTTTAACTTTCACCATGAATATCACAGAAAAAAGAAGAAAGAAAGACAAAGAAATGTTCGAAATCGAGTTTTAATTCCCTTTTCTGAGACGACCGGAAGTATTGACGACGGAAAAAATGTTAATGGACAAATCTTCAAGTCATGATCTATGATATCTGACACAGTTAACTTTCATATCTTAAGCTGTTCTGGAGAAATGGACCGGACAAAGGTCATTTCCAAAAGTTGGTCAATACGAAAATAGTAAGAATACTAGAAAAGAAACTCGTTGCGAGCAACGAGAGGTCTTCCGTCTGATTCTGAAAAAAAAACACAAACTCGAGCTGAAAAAAGTGATCAAACTTTTTATGGAAAGAAGGGGGATTAAACCCGAATCGCCAGCGTGAAAATCCAATGCGCTTACTATGACACTATTGGTACCACAGCTCTAAATGTATTTGTATAATTATATTTCTGCAACAGTACATCTGTCTTAGAATTATGTCAAGCGAATCACTATTCATAATTTTGCGTCAAACGCCTGGGGTAAATCGTCGCGCCTTTTGTTGAGAATGTTCCATTAAATAGGTGTGATAGCTTCAATGGAAAGAAAAAAGAACGTTCTTATAGCTAAAATATCAAGGTGAAGAAACACATTTTACAAATTTCATATTGTATATAAGCAAGTAAGACTAAGGCAATGAAACAGTTATTGAATTAAACTTTTTTAAAATTTCCTGTTTATAGCCATAAGCTTTTATGAAAAGGTTAAAATATTTTGCCGAAAAACATGTGTTGCCCGAAGACAATCAAGGAATCGGATACCATTTATGCCCAATAACTTGAATCAGATCTTTGAGACAAGAATGTTGATATAAACTTCATTTATCGATCTTTTAAAAAATTGTTATCTTATTTTGTCTTTTCTATTGTTTTAATATGACACAAGTGTGCATTAGAAAAACAGTTTGTAATTTCTATACTTACTATATTCATTGACATTGATTCTAGAAAAACTATTACATATAACTATGATTTAAGATCTGTTTTCACGTGTTGCAAATCAGAAGGTATTAGGTATCGAATTTCATTTGCACAATTAGTCTTTCTTTTTCTACTTTGAGAACCAGGCAAATCTAATTATAGATGACGTTTAGAAGAACATAGTTTGACACAGAATTGCAACGTAACTACGACGTGACAATCCAAGTATTCCTTTACATTTCATTTTTCCTTGTGTTACTTTCGTTCAAGCAAACGCTCGGCTGACTCCGAAGACCCCTATTGCGAAATGTCGGAGTTGACAGGGACAGCCGCCATCTTGGACTCGCTTCAGCTTTTCAAATACTAATATCTAAAGTTTAGATTTATCAATATTCAAATAAATGATACAGTGAACATTATAAGAAAGATTTCTATTAGCATACCAAATATAAATGAAAAATATTTAAAAACAAAAAAGTTAGAAAAATACGAGTTTTTAAATTTGCATCTCGTAACGACCGGAAGTATTGACGACGCACAAAAAGGTAATTCTGCAAACCAGAAAGTCAAGTGCTATCGTCTCCAATAAGTCTCCAGTTCATATCTTAAGCCATTTTCGATAAAAGTGCGCGACAAAATTGCATTTTAAAATCAGAAAATTGTCCATAACTTCGCACCGGAAGCGAAATTTCCAAAAAAAAATTATAGACTGCACAACTTCATGTAATGACGCATTTTTTTGTGAAAGTTTCGTTGAAAACCGCTGAATAGTTTTCGAGAAATCGCCTGCACAAAATTTTGTCAAAAAAAAGAATAATAATAATAACTAGATGAGAAACTCGTTGCGAGCAACGAGAGGTCTTCCGTCTGATTCTGAAAAAAAGGGCAAAATCGAGCTGAAAAAAAGTGAACAAACTTTTTATGGAAACAAAGGGGATTAAACCCGAATCGCCAGCGTGAAAATCCAATGCGCTTACTATGACGCTATTGGGACCACAGCTCTAAATGTATTTGTATAATTATATTTATGCAACAGTACATCTGTCTTAGAATTATGAAAGGCGAATCACTATTCATAATTTTGAGTCAAAGTCCTGGAGTAAATCGTCGCGCCTTTTGTTCAGAATGTTCCATTAAAAAGGTGTGATAGCTTCAATGGAAAGAAAAAAAGAACGTTCTTATAGCTAAAATATCAAGGTGAAGAAAGTATATTTAACACATTTTACAAATTTCATATTGTATATCAGCAAGTAAGACTAAGGCAATGAAACAGTTATTGAATTAAACTTTTTGGAAATTTCCTGTTTATACCCAAAATGAACTATCCAGATTAGTTCAGCTTTTATGAAAAGGTTGAAATGTTTTGCCGAAAAACATGTGTTGCCCGAAGACAATCAAGGAATCGGATACCATTTATGCTCAATAACTTGAATCAGATCTTTGAGACAAGAATGTTAATATAAACTCCATTTATCGATCTTTTAAAAACTGTTATCTTATTTTGTCTTTTCTATTTTTTTAATATGACACAAGTGTGCATTGGAAAAACAGTTTTTAATTTCTATACCTACTATTTTCATTGACATTGTTTCTAGAAAAACTATTACTTATAACTATGATTTAAGATCTGTTTTCAAGTGTTGTAAATCAGAAGGTATTAGGTATCGAATTTCATTTGCACATTTAGTCTTTCTTTTTCTACTTTGAGAACCATTCTAATGTAATTATAGATGACGTTTAAGAAGAACATAGTTTGACACAGAATTGCAACGTAACTACGACGTGACAATCCAAGTATTCCTTTACATTTCATTTTTGCTTGTGTTACTTTCGTTCAAGCAAACGCTCGGCTGACTCCGAAAACCCCTAATTGCGAAATGTCGGAGTTGACAGGGACAGCCGCCATCTTGGACTCGCTTCAGCTTTTTAAATGCTAATATCCAAAGTTTAGATTTATCAATATTCAAACAAATTATATAGTGAACATTATAAGAAAGATTTCTATTAGCATACAAAATATAAATGAAAAATATTTAAAAACAAAAAAGTTAGAAAAATACGAGTTTTTAAATTTGCATCTCATAACGACCGGAAGTATTGACGACGCACAAAAAGGTGATTCTGCAAACCAGAAATTCATGAGCTATCGTCTCCAATAAGTCTCTAGTTCATATCTTTAGCCATTTTCGATAAAAGTGCGCGACAAAATTGCAATTTAAAATCAGAAAATTGTCCATAACTTGGCACCGGAAGCGACATTTCCAAAAAAAATTATAGACTGCACAACTTCATATAATGACGCATTTTTTGTGAAAATTTCGTTGAAAACCGTTGAATAGTTTTCGAGAAATCCCGTCCACAAAATTTTGTCAAAAAAAGAATAATAATAATAAGAAACAGTACAATCACTATAAGGTCTTCCGTGAAGACGGAAGACCTTAACTAGAAACGATCTCGTTGCGAGCAACGAGTAGGTCTTCCGTCCGAATTTTCGAATAGACGAGATATCTTCACTATGATCTTTGTTAATACATGATGATATCAAGACTGCCTAATTTGATTTATTTTGTTTGATTTATATATCATCAGACGTCTATAGATGAAAGTCTGTTGGCCCCTCTAGGCCCTTTATTTGAAGGGTCAGCCCCTTTTTCTTCATATGAAATGATGAGGCTTTGGATTTTAAAGCCTTTTGTTCAAACAACTTTTCAGAATTTTTTCTCGTTTTCGAGCTGTGCAGAATAGAAATATTTAGGGGTTAGCCCTTCAAGGCCTTTTTTCGAAAATTAAATGGTTGTATATATTTTAGAATACGATTTTGATCATCATTTATTCAATACTGCTTATCAAAATATTTCTCCCTTTCGAGATATAAAGAATCAAAGATTTAGCATTTTTTCCTCTTATGACCCCCTAATTACGTAACTATTATCACAATTGTTCAATATATTGTTGCAGATCGTAAAGATAAACATTTTTGCTTCAGTTATTTATAACAAAATATTGTTCATTAAAGAGATATCGATAAAGGACTTTTGGCCCTTCTGAGACCCTAATTTGAGGAATCAGCCCCCTTTTCTTGGTATAATATGAAAGCTCTTGACATTCTGCTTAACTCCTCTTCAATATGTTTTAACAAATTGTGAACAGGTAAGACGATATGAAACAAAAGGTGTCAAATTTCGGGAGATGTTTCTGAGACATTTTTTTTGGCCCGACCGAGCCCCGGTACCTTTTGCGCTAGAAAAATGTGGACATCCATATACAACTCAACAAACCTTTCTTTACTTTCACTGATAATGTTGACTCAATATCTTAAGTCGTTTAGGAGAAGTTATCTGGACAAGCCGACCCTCTAAAAATCAGTAAATCGTCCATATCTCAAGACCGGAAGTGACGACGTACTTATAAAAAATTTCCAATAAGATTCAGATCAATATCTATCAGATCTGAAAGTTTCGTGAAAATCGACCGAGCCGTTTCCGAGAACTCGCGTGCACAAAAATCGGTAAGAAAAAATATAATAATAGGGAAAAAGAAACCGAACGAAAACAATAAGGTCTTCCGTTGGAAACGGAAGACCTTAATTACAAATTGTCGCATAGGTTCACGTCAAAAAATGGCTACCATAAAATAATCCCTGAATTTTCCTCTTTAACTCGAGCAATCCTGCATCGGGCAGAGCTGATGTTTGTTATGAGATGATAAACCATGTGTAAACTTTCTTAGTTCAGCGGAATCATGGACATTTTCGGCGTTATGAATGTTTTGTTTACTGTAGCGGTGAGGGCATCGCGCAGCTATTGGAGTGGATCCAAAGATTTATGAATGAATAAAAAAGATGGAAATAAAGTTTGATTTCTTCTGTATTATTTAATGACATTATTCATTTGCAAGTAATAGATATATACAAGAAAACGCCAAATGCTAATAAATGCAGCTGAAAATCTTTATTTTCTCAAGATAAAAAAAAAAATTAAATTAAATAATTATAAATTCTATTTACAAAACATAGGAAGAATGAATGATGGCAAGTTATCAGATGACATCAGGGGAACTGATTTTTATGAATGAAACTTTTAAAACGTTACTTGTACATTGTAGATGTTATATCTGCGAACTCTACCTGTCTGCGCGCTTCCGGGAGGGGGGGGGGTTCTTGAATATAGACTTTTAAATTACCATTATTTTGTAGAAAGAATTAAGCCTTATCATTTTCTTTACTTTAAGAAGAGTGTCTTGTTATGTAAATGTCAAGGTCAGTTTATGTAGAATGTAAAAATTAAAGCCGAATTGGCATTGATTTCAATATGTGAGAAAGGTGGGGGATAGGTATTTTACAGTTCACAAAAAAGATATGGGGGGGATAAGATGAACACATAATATATTCAATATACACACTTTATTTACTAAAATCTCGTCTCAATTGAACCAGGGAAGTTTTTCTACAAGTCCTTTCGCCATCGCGTCAAAGACTTTACCTGCACACTTGTGTATTGCAGAATGGGTTTTCCCCCCGCGAAGTCTCTTTATGAGAAAATGAAATGAATATTTTTTAGTGTTTAAGGAAACGTTGAACCTACGTTTGCGAAAGTTCTCAGATATTCAAAGATATTTAATTCCTTCATAATCAATTCAAGAAACTGTTTATACGTAAAATCATCAAAAAGGGGCTTTAACTTTCATCATGAATATCACAGAAAAAAGAAGAAAGAAAGACAAAGAAATGTTCAAAATCGAGTTTTAATTCCCTTTTCTGTGACGACCGGAAGTATTGACGACGGAAAAATGTTAATGGACAAATCTTCAAGTCCTGATCTATAATATCTGACACAGTTAACTTTCATATCTTAAGCTGTTCTGGAGAAATGGACCGGACAAAGGTCATTTCCATAATTTGGTCAATACGAAAATAGTAAGAATACTAGAAACGATCTTGTTGCGAGCAACGAGAGGTCTTCCGTCCGATTCTTGAAAAAAAACTCCTCAAGTTGAGCTGAGAAGTGATTAAAAATTTTGGTCGCAAATTAAATCCAGGTCGCCAGCTTGAAAATCCAATCCGCTTTTTTCCCCTTTTATCCCCAACGCGCTAACCATTACGCTATTGGGAGTACTGCTCTAAATGTACTTGTGTATACTTTTGCTACAGTACACCTGTCTAAGAATTATAAAAGACGGGCCATTATTCATAATTTTGCGCCAAACGCCACGTTAAATCTTCGCGCCTTTTCTATGGACTGATATATTTAATAGGTGTGATAGCTTCAATGAAATTAAGAAAAAAGAATGTTCTCATAGCCTACATTTCGAAATTTAGAAAATATATTTAACACATTGTACACATTCAATAGAAAAATATCACAAAAGCAGTGAAATGACTATTATTTGAATTTTTATTTCCCGTCTCAGAAGTGACCTATGCCCATTAGTTACACATTCATAAAAAGGTTGAAATGTTTCGCCGAAAAACATGCCTCGCTCTACGACAGTCAAGGAATCGGATACCATTTATGGTCAATAACTTGATTCAGATCTTTGAGAAAAGAATTATAATATAAACTCCATTAGACGATCTTATTAAAATGGTTTTCTTATTTTTGTCTTTTCCATTCGTTTAATATCACACAAGTGTGCATGGGAAAAACAGTGGTTATACGTTTTATACTTACTATATACATGCATCGATATTGCTTCTTGAAAAACTATAACTTATAACTATGATTTAAGATCTGTTTTTCCGTCTTGCAAAACAAATGATAAAAGGTATCTCTCATTTGCACATTTAGTCTTTTCTTTTTCTACTTTGAGAACCAACCAAAACCAGTTACAGAAGACGTTTGAGAAGACCTTGGAATAAATCTTTAGTTTGACACAAAATTGTAACGTAATTACTACGTGATCTATTAACGCGCAAACCATTAAGCTATTGGGAGCACTGCTCTAAATATACTTGTGTATACATTTGCAACAGTACACCTGTCTAAGAATTATAAAAGGCGGGCGACTATTGATAATTTCGCGCCAAACGCCACGAGTAAATATTCGCGCCTTTTCTTTGGACTGATCTATTAAATAGGTGTGAAAGCTTCGAATTCAATGAAATTAAATAAATAAAACGTTCTTATCGACTTTATTTCATTTCGACGTTAAGAAGGTATACTGTATTTAACACATTGTACACATTACATATCGTATCTAGCCCAGTTAAACTAAAGCAGTGAAACGGAAATTAAGTTTTAAGTTTGACACGTAATTACAACGTACTACTACGTGAAAGTCCAGGTAGTTTTTTACTTTTCATGTATCCTTATGTCAGAATGGTTTAATCAAACGCTCAGCTGCCTCCATAAACCCCTACTCGCGAAATGGCGGAGTTGACAGAGGCAGACGCCATCTTGGACCCGCTTCGGATTTTCAAATATTAATATCTAGAGTTCAGATTAACCAATATTCAAACAACTTATATAGTAAGCATCAATAGAAAGGTCACTATTTATAATCTAAAAATAGATAAAAAATATTGGAAAACAAAAAAAGTAAGAAAATACGATTTTTTTAATTCGCTTGTCGTAACGACCGGAAGTAAAGACGACAAACGAAAGATCACGTCCTGGAAGATGAATATCACGATTTATAATCCCTGAAAGTTTCACATTGATATCTTTTACCGTTCTTGAGATTAACTACGGACAAAATGTCATTTTAAAATCAGGAAATGTCCCGTAACTTGGCACCAGATAAGAATTTTCAAAAAATCGCTCAGATAGATCAAGTTCATGTTACGACACATCTGTTCTGAAAATTTCATGTAATTCTATCCAGTAGTCTTCGAGAAATCGCGTGCACAAAATTAGAATGTCAAAAAAATAATAATAACTAGAAACGATCTCGTTGCGAGCAACGAGAGCTCTCGTCTTCCGTCCGATTCTGAAATAAAATACGAAAAATCTTGCAGAAAAAATGATAAAAAAAAATTTGGACATTCGGGGAAGCGAACCCGGGTCGCTCGCGTGACAATCCAATGCGCTAACCATTCGGCCATTGAAAACACCGCTTCAAAGTTTTAAATGCGAATATCTCGAGATTGCCTTTTTCAATTCTAAAACCAATTACATATTACGCATTTGCAAATGAGTCTCTATTTGAATTAATAATATCAAAGAAAAATATTGAAAAACAAAAAAGTTTTAAAATTGCATATTTTGAATACGCTTCCGGTAGAAACCGGAAGTACTGACGACGCACGAAAAGGCAATTCTGCAAACCACAAAGTCATGATCTATCATCTCCAATAAGTCTCCAGTTCATATCTTTAGCCATTTTTTATTAAAGTGCGCGAAGAAATCGCATTTTAAAATCAGAAAATTGTCCATAACTTCGCACCGGAAGCGAAATTTCCAAAAAAAAATTATAGACTGCACAACTTCATGTAATGACGCATTTTTTGTGAAAGTTTCGTTGAAAACCGCTGAATAGTTTTCGAGAAATCGCGTGCACAAAATTTTGTCAAAAAAAGAATAATAATAATAACTAGAAACGATCTCGTTGCGAGCAACGAGTAGGTCTTCCGTCCGATATTTCGATGAGATGAGATATGATTTTGACTATGATCTTTATTACAAAAATAATGATATCAAAACTTCTCTCACTTGATTAAATTGTTTTAATTTATTTAACAATAAATTTAACAATATCAAATACTTATAGATGAACGTAATTTGGTCCCTAATTTTAGGGGCCAGCCCCTTTTTCTTGATTTCAAATGAAAGGTCTCGTGATTTTGAAGACTTTTTGTTCAGCACCTGTTAACATATTTCTTTTCGTTGAAGAGATATCTTGAATGAAAAAAATTAGGGGCCACCTCTCCAAGTCCTTAATAGGACTGTTTTTTTAAATCTTCAAACGATGCATATTGTTTGGAACATTATTCTGACCATCTTTTTCTCAATATTGCTTATCAAAATATTCCCCCTTTTCGAGATATAAAGCGTCAAAGATTAAGCATTATTGCCCCTTGTGACCCCTAATTACGTAACATATGATCAAAATTTTACAATATATTGTTGCGAATTGTTAAGATGAATATCTTTGCTTATGTAATGTATTACAAAATATTGATCATTAAAGAGATATAAATGAAAGACTTTTAGCCCCTCTGAGCCCCTGATTTGAGGGGTCAGCCCCTTTTTCGTGATTTCAAATGAAAGGTCTTGTGATTTTGAAGACTTTTTGTTCAACATTTATTCAGAGATTACTTTCCGTTATGGAAATATGTTGAATGGAAATATTTAAGGGCCACCTCTCCAAGTCCTCAAAGGGCCAGTTTTCAAAAATCAAAAGTATGCATATTGTTAAGAACATTATTCTGACCATCTTTTGTTCAATATCGCTTATTAAAATATTCCCCCTTTTCGAGATATAAAGTGTCAAAGATTTAGCATTCTGGCCCCTCGTGACCCCTAATTACGTAACATATGATCAAAATTATTTTACAATATATTGTTGCAAATTGTTAAGATAAATATCTTTGCTTCTGTAATGTATCAAAAAATATTGATCATTAAAGAGCTAGAGATGAAGGACTTTTAACCCCTCTGAGCCCCTCATTTTAGGGGTCAGCCCCTTTTTCTTGATTTCAAATGAAAGGTCTTGTTAAACTGTACAACTTTTCTTCAATATGTTTGAACAAATTATGAATAGATACGAAGATATGAAACAAAAAGTGTAATATTTTGTGAGATATATCTGAGACATATTTTTGGCTCTACCGAGCTTCGGTGCCTTTTGCGCTAGAAAGATTTGGACGCCTGCCTGCAACTCAGCAAACCTTTCTTTACTTTCACTGAAAATCTTGAGTCAATATCTTAAGTCGTTCCAGGACAAGCCGAGCCCCTAAAAATAGGAAAATCGTCCATATCTCAAAACCGGAAGTGACGTCATCGACGAGTTAAATTTCCGACAAGGTTCAGATAAATATCTATCAGATCTGAAAGTTTGGTGAAAATCTGTCGAGCCATTCACGAAAACTTGCGTGCACAAAATCGGTAAGAATAATAATAATAGGGAAAAAGAAACCGAACGAAAACAATAAGGTCTTCCGTTGGAAACGGAAGACCTTAACTAGAAAAGAAACTCGTTGCGAGCAACGAGAGGTCTTCCGTCCAATTCTGGAAAAAAACCCGCAAAATCGAGCTGAAAAGTGATATAACTTTTTATTGAAACAAAGGGGATTAAACCCGGGTCTTCAGCGCAAAAATCCAAAGCGCTGACTATTACGCTATTGAGACCACAGCTTTAAATATACATTTATATACTTCTGCAACAGTACATCTGTCTTAGAATAATGAAAGGCGGGTCACTATTCATAATTTTGCGTCTAACGAATCGAAGAAATCTTCGGGTCTTTTTCTTAGGAATGTTCCATTAAATAGGTGTGATAGTTTCAATGGAAATAAAAAAAATGTTCGTATAACTTAAATTTCATTGTTAAGAAAGTATATTTAACGCATTTACAAATTCCATATCGTATATAGATAACTAGCACTAAATCAGTGAAACTGCTATAATTTTCAACCGATTTTTATTTTGCTGTTTATCCCTATAATGAAATATCCCGATTACTTAAACTTTCATGTACAGCTTGAATTGCTTCGCCGAAAAGCGTGTCGCCCTACGACGGTCAAGAAATCAGACACCTTTTATGTTTAATAACTTGAATGAGATCATTGAGACACGAATGATGATATAAACTCCATTAAATTATCTTTTTAGATATGGTTTTCTTATTTCTGTCTTTTCTATTTGTTTAATTCAAGTGTGCATTAAGAAAACGGTGGTTACGTTTAATACTTACTATATATGTTTCTTAAAAACTATTACTTATAACTATGGTTTAAAATCTGTTATTTCGCAAAAAGTAAAAGATACTAGGTATCTTATTTCATTTGCACATTTAGTCTTTTCTTTTTCTACTTTGAGAACCAGCCAAAACCAATTATAGAAGACGTTTGAGACCACCATGGATTAAAACATAGTTTGACACACGTTTGCAACGTAACAACGACGTGACAATCCTAGTATTCCTTTACACTTCTTTTATCCTTATTTTACTTTCGTTCAAGCAAACGCTGTTCTGCCTCCGTAAACCCCTATTGCGAAATGTCGGAGTTGACAGAGACAGCCGCCATTTTGGACCCACTTCAGATTTTTGAATGTTAATATCTTGAGTTAAGATTCACTAATATTCAAACAAATTATACAGTAAGCATTATAAGAAGGATATCTATTAGCATTCCAAAAATCAATGAAAAATATTGAAAAACAAAAAAGTTAGAAAATGCGGACTTTTTAATTTCGCTTCCAGTAGCAACCGGAAGTACTAACGACGCACGAAAAGGTGATTCGTCACATCTAAAATTCATCATCTATAATCTCTTACAAGTCTCCAGTTAATATCTTAAACCATTTTCGAAAAAAAAGGGGGGACAAAACTGCATTTTAAAATCAGAAAAGTGTCAATAACTTGGAACCAAAGGTGAGTATTCCAAATTTTCCTACCCATGCCACAACTTCATATAATGGCGAATAATTCCTGAAATTTTCACAGAAAACTACTGAATAGTTTTCGAGAAATCGCGTGCACAAAATTTTGGGGAAAAAAATAA
>NW_026941413.1:0-13472 GCF_032062105.1 Saccostrea cuccullata
CCCTCCCATTCAAAAATTATGAGTAAGGTTACAGTTTTTTTTGCGGACAAACAGACAGCTAACCTGCTGGCAGACAGCCGCACAGGGTAAAAGCTAATTACTCCCGAATAGTCGATTACGGGGGCATAAAAAATACACCAGATATCATGCAGGGAGCATTACATCAGAACAAACTTGTAATGGTTTCATGTACATTAATGCCTTGCAATAAATGTGCAATAAATAAATGTGTAAATCTTGTGACAAGACATTTCTTCGGATATTTTTAAAATTTGACCTCATGGCCTTGTAGTTTGATTAATTATTTCCAAAAAGAGCGATATATTGTAAATGTCTCAGTTTGCCCCTTAAAATGAATATCTTAATTCTACTTTATATAAAGCTTTAATTTGTACAGCTTTATATGCGACCTTTATTGGTCATTTTCATTTTGATCAAAATGCCGTTATTTTAGAAATATGACATCATAAAAATCACGTTTTCCCGCCATTTTTGCATATTTTGTATAAAACTGCTTATTTTCAAGCAGTTTTACCAAAGATGTATCTTTCCAATACTAATTAGTGACAGAAAAATTATGTTTGTTCTACACTTCGCTCTATGTTTCCCACAAGAAAAAAAAAACCATCAAGGAAAAGGCATAATTTGACTTTTTTTGCTAGATAGCAGAAAAAGCATTATTTATAATGTCATTTACAGCTATTGAGTGCATATAAATGTGAGAAATATCTTGGAATATTTCTAATATAATCTCTTCTACAAAATAAATATCAAATAAACATATCTGAATGTCATTCTAAATGTTGATTTTTAGGGGGCCAAAATTGGCTCTTATCATATATACTCCTTTGGCCCTTTAACTTTGATCATAAAGTTTAAACAGTTGATTCTAGGGGTTTCACACTTCACATGTGTCTGTATTGCGACAAGAGCTTTCAATGGGTAAAAGTATACCTTAAGACTTAAGCATTTGACAAGCATTTTAGAAACTTAAACTATAACTTTGCAACAGTTAGAAATAGGCCTTTCATACTTCTCAGATATATTCCTTTTGACAAGACCTTCCTTTGGGTACCAATGGTTTTGACCTTTTGACCTTGAACGTTGAAATTTGACATGCGTTTGAGAATTTCGACCCTTGCCATAATTTGCGATATTATAAGGGGCATCAGTGTTTCACAAATAAATTTTGCACATCTTATCATGCAAAGTAGTGATAAGCATGAAACAATTCTTATACATTTGAATTTTATATGAATGTAAACCCTGTTTTGTCCCCTGATGATTTAATTTTAGTCTATCTATCTGTCTGTCCACTCTACTGGCGGTCCGTCTGTTTTTATAAGTCCTTATCTTCCCGCCCACCCGACATCCCATCCCCTTTCGATTGTTCTATCATTTTCTAAACCGAGGTAAATTTTTGACAAGTTGATGAAACAAGAATATCAGCAGTCTCAGGAAATATAATTAATCATTGTATCAAATGCTGACTGACCTATACGAATTATTAGTCCATTAATTTTACATTATAAGCTAAACTGACGACGGATTTTTCCGTTATCTCCCGATCATGACAAGGAGAACACGGCGAGTGTGAGCTGTCTGCAGGGGATGCTCACTCCTCATGGCACCTGATCCCACCTCTGTTTTTTGAGTTGCATGTTTGCTCTGCTCCTATTTCGTATTGTTTCATGACCTTTTGATTGAATACCGTTCGTTATCTCTATATGTGTCATTAATGGACCTTTGGGCTTGAGTCATATGCTTACTTTCGTTTTTCATACCAATTGTTAGTCCATTATTTATACACTGAATTGACGACAGATTTTTCCGTTATTTCCTGATCTTGACAAGGAGCACACGGCGGATGTGACCGGTCGGCAGGGGATGCTCACTCCTCCATGGCACCTGATCCCACCTCTGATGTTTCGGAGGTCCGTGTTTGCTCTGCTCTTACTTTGTATTGTTTTATGGACTTTGAGATTGAATACTGTTCGTTATCTCCATATCCTTTTTTGAATACTGTTCTTTAACTCCATATATTTTATATTTTATTTACAATTCCTTAATTATAATGCTTTCGAATCATTTAATTTACAATAAGATTAAAAGGAAGTTATTGTACTGTATATCTCCTGATAATTGCAAGTATATTTCTTTTAGTGTTATATCTGAAATAATTTAACAAATTATGTTAATTGGAACATTGGAAATACACATATTTCTTAAATACTTTTCTTTTTCATGATTTGTTATTTATTAATTTGTTTGTTTTAGATATAGTGTAACATAATTTGATTTTATTTTACCAAAATCAAATAGCATACAATGTCAGATGGATATCGAAGACATGATATTAATTATAGAATTAATTTTAATTCATTATTCAATTTGTATAAATTTGTTGACGTAGCACAATGATATTTTTTTATTGACCTTATATCTGCCTTTGAAAAGAACGTTGCTTGCAAAATGTAACATTTTCTTTTGTTAGAAACCGTAGATAAAGATGTCACATAAGACATCAAAACACAGAACATTGTCGGTGCAGCTATATTTTAAATCTTAGTTATTGTACTTTTTTATCTTCTTCATTCTTTTTCAGCCAGCTATGGAGATTTCTGACCTGCTTAAAGCAACAAATGGAAAATATCACTTTTGTCAAATGTTTAGATATTCCTCTAAAAGCTATCTCTCTTCAGATACAGGATATGGTAGAAAAAAATCTGGGTGGAAAATTGACGATTGTAAGTGGTAGATGTATATTTATGTCTATTATGTGTAGCAAAAAATCACTATACATGTAAAAACGCAAAGAAAAACGCTTGAGTTATTTGCTCATAAAAATTTATTGTCATTTAATTCAAGTAAAAATATATGAAATATTCATTGTTGACAAAAAGATGGAAACCTCATAATATCGAAGCACTATGTTACTGGACAAAGATATTTTAGGCAAATATATATATTCAAATTATATGAAATACAGATGAGTATAATTTTCTAAGGATAACCTATAAACTCCTAACATTTTTATTTCTCCCGCTTGAAAGTTGGAGGATATACAGTGATTGTTATGTCCGTCCATCTGTCTAGCCGTCCGTTCATCTGTTACGCATTGTACATGTACCCATAACTCCTCTTGTACCACTAAATAAAATTTAAGGAGACATTAACAGATTCTTTTGCTACTTAGTGTCATTGTGCACCTCCTTCTTTATTTTTTGAGTGCAAACATATTTGGGTTTCTGATAGTAAAACATTTACCTTTCCATTTTTTTAATGATATTGAAGGTTACTCATCTCTTACCTGCAACTCCTCCTATGCCACTGAATTGAATTAAATGACACTTTCACAGATTCCCTTTTACTACATAATGTCATTGTTCATCTGTAATTATACTTTTTGTTCCGACACTTTTTTCGGGTCTCCCAGAGCAAAAAAAAAAAACAATGCCATTATAATCATATGGGAGGAGAGGTAACATTATTATTTATTACCTAATCAAGCTAATTTAGTTGTTTTATTAGAGATTTAATATTTTCATCTACCGGTATTCTGTATGTGTTTTCAGTTTTTCTAATCTTTTCAAAACGATCTATTGACCGGTCAATAGACAGCGCGTTCTATTGACCGGTCAATAGACTGTGCGTTCTATTGACCGGTAACGTATTTCAAAAAAAAAAAAAAAACGATCCGGGTTTCGAATTTAGTTGTTTGTAACAATGCACAGAACATCTTCAACATGGTAAACAATCATCTTATTTGATCTTTCAACTTTGGTTTTGAAAGTTGTATGATTTCAATGGTCTGGTATTTTATTTAATGAGAGTTACTTTAATTAATACACTGTGGGACGTTAAGACCGATCCTTCGGTGAGACCTATAAACCGAGGTCCCGTGTAGCAGTAGGTGCTCTGCTGGCACGAAAAAGGTCCCTCTCCACCGGGGAATGGTGGCGTCTCCATAAGAGTGAAAAATTTTCGAGAGGAATGTAAACAATATCTATACAATCAATTTTTAATTAATATTACAGATGCACCATATCTAGTTATAAATTTACAATATGGTACGGGAACCTTCTGTACTGAATATACAATTGTGAACACTAAATATGGAAAATAAAATTAGGTAATAAAACAATTATTTAATGACTGAGCAGTCAATAGACCAGAATATTTTTCCCGAGGTGCAGGGAATAGCTTAGTGTGTTCCATTGCCCGAGGCCAGCGGAAAGTTGGAGGATATACAGTGATTGTTATGTCCGTCCATCTGTCTAGCCGTCCGTTCATCTGTTACGCATTGTACATGTACCCATAACTCCTCTTGTACCACTAAATAAAATTTAAAGAGACATTAACAGATTCTTTTGCTACTTAGTGTCATTGTGCACCTCCTTCTTTATTTTTTGAGTGCAAACATATTTGGGTTTCTGATAGTAAAACATTTACCTTTCCATTTTTTTAATGATATTGAAGGTTACTCATCTCTTACCTGCAACTCCTCCTATGCCACTGAATTGAATTAAATGACACTTTCACAGATTCCCTTTTACTACATAATGTCATTGTTCATCTGTAATTATACTTTTTGTTCCGACACTTTTTCGGGTCTCCCAGAGCAAAAAAAAAACAATGCCATTATAATCATATGGGAGGAGAGGTAACATTTAGTGAGCTAAGTGCTCAAGTACCTCTAATTTCCTCAATGATTGTTATTATTATTATTATTATTTATTACCTAATCAAGCTAATTTAGTTGTTTTATTAGAGATTTAATATTTTCATCTACCGGTATTCTGTATGTGTTTTCAGTTTTTCTAATCTTTTCAAAACGATCTATTGACCGGTCAATAGACAGCGCGTTCTATTGACCGGTCAATAGACTGTGCGTTCTATTGACCGGTAACGTATTTCAAAAAAAAAAAAAACGATCCGGGTTTCGAATTTAGTTGTTTGTAACAATGCACAGAACATCTTCAACATGGTAAACAATCATCTTATTTGATCTTTCAACTTTGGTTTTAAAAATTGTATGATTTCAATGGTCGGATATTTTATTTAATGAGTTACTTTAATTAATACACTGTGAGACGTAGAGACCGGTCCTTCAGATGAGACCTATAAACCGACGTCCCGTGTCGCAGTTGGTGCACTGCTGGCACGAAAAAGGTCCCTCTCCACCGGCAAGTAGTGGCATCTCCATAAGTGTGAAAGCATTTTCGAGAGGAATGTAAACAATATCTATACAATCAATTTTTAATTAATATTACAGATGCACCATATCTAGTTATAAATTTACAATATGGTACGGGAACCTTCTGTACTGAATATACAATTGTGAACACTAAATATGGAAAATAAAATTAGGTAATAAAACAATTATTTAATGACTGAGCAGTCAATAGACCAGAATATTTTTCCCGAGGTGCAGGGAATAGCTTAGTGTGTTCCATTGCCCGAGGCCAGCGGAAAGTTGGAGGATATACAGTGATTGTTATGTCCGTCCATCTGTCTAGCCGTCCGTTCATCTGTTACGCATTGTACATGTACCCATAACTCCTCTTGTACCACTAAATAAAATTTAAAGAGACATTAACAGATTCTTTTGCTACTTAGTGTCATTGTGCACCTCCTTCTTTATTTTTTGAGTGCAAACATATTTGGGTTTCTGATAGTAAAACATTTACCTTTCCATTTTTTTAATGATATTGAAGGTTACTCATCTCTTACCTGCAACTCCTCCTATGCCACTGAATTGAATTAAATGACACTTTCACAGATTCCCTTTTACTACATAATGTCATTGTTCATCTGTAATTATACTTTTTGTTCCGACACTTTTTCGGGTCTCCCAGAGCAAAAAAAAAACAATGCCATTATAATCATATGGGAGGAGAGGTAACATTTAGTGAGCTAAGTGCTCAAGTACCTCTAATTTCCTCAATGATTGTTATTATTATTATTATTATTTATTACCTAATCAAGCTAATTTAGTTGTTTTATTAGAGATTTAATATTTTCATCTACCGGTATTCTGTATGTGTTTTCAGTTTTTCTAATCTTTTCAAAACGATCTATTGACCGGTCAATAGACAGCGCGTTCTATTGACCGGTCAATAGACTGTGCGTTCTATTGACCGGTAACGTATTTCAAAAAAAAAAAAAACGATCCGGGTTTCGAATTTAGTTGTTTGTAACAATGCACAGAACATCTTCAACATGGTAAACAATCATCTTATTTGATCTTTCAACTTTGGTTTTGAAAGTTGTATGATTTCAATGGTCTGGTATTTTATTTAATGAGAGTTACTTTAATTAATACACTGTGGGACGTTAAGACCGATCCTTCGGTGAGACCTATAAACCGAGGTCCCGTGTAGCAGTAGGTGCTCTGCTGGCACGAAAAAGGTCCCTCTCCACCGGGGAATGGTGGCGTCTCCATAAGAGTGAAAAATTTTCGAGAGGAATGTAAACAATATCTATACAATCAATTTTTAATTAATATTACAGATGCACCATATCTAGTTATAAATTTACAATATGGTACGGGAACCTTCTGTACTGAATATACAATTGTGAACACTAAATATGGAAAATAAAATTAGGTAATAAAACAATTATTTAATGACTGAGCAGTCAATAGACCAGTATATTTTTCCCGAGGTGCAGGGAACAGCTCAGTGTGTTCTATTGCCCTCGGCCGCTGGCCTCGGGCAGTAGTACACAATGAGCTGTTCGCTGCACCTCGGGAAAAATATTCTGGTCTATTGACTGCTCAGGCATTAAATAATTGTATAATATAGCTAGGAATTTTAACTCTGCGAAGTATATATAATGGATTAAATGTAATGAAGTATCTCTTGCATTTATAACTAAAAAGATCTTAGATTTGTAAAACGCAATGTGGTAATAAATATCACTGTATGTAGACCTAGATGACGTCCAATTTGGAATACACTATGACTGACAGCAACCTTTTTTTTAAAGAATATTTGTCGTTTTATACAGCGTTTTGTTAAATCCTGTCGTCAAATTAAAACTAATGTGTCATTGTATAAACTGTAAATGTACATTTAGCACAACCAGTTTATTTATACTTTGTCAACGATTGCCATCGTATGTTTGGTATTTATAAGGAAGAAAATGAAAGTAGGACACACGGGTACTTCGAAATCCTGAAATTTCATGAACCATAAGGAAATTTAAACAAGAGGCCCATGGGCCTTATAGGTCACCTGAGCATCATGCAACAACTTTACAACGATTGACTTTGGTTCATGTTTTAAACTAGATGACATGGCATTCACAATTTTTAAAGAGGCACCATTGCTAATCATAACTACATGTATACACTTTGGATATTTAGTTTGGTTACTTAATACCCATAGACAGAATAGGGGAACACAAAAATGCATTTCCAGTAATATTCAGCAATAATCAGTATAGTGCCACAACCACACATGAACCCCAAACCCTTGGTCCACACAATTCACAATTTTGGAAAAAGCACCCTTGCTTATCAAAAATATTTGATTTATAAAAAGGAGAAGATTTCAATCAATTAATTCATTTCCAGTATATAAGTAGAGCCCCCCCCCCCTTCTATGTTACCCCTGACCCAGGGGCCATGAAATTCACAATTAAGGAAGAATGGCCCTGCACATTATAGCTACATTGTATATAAGTAGTTCATCTGCTTAATACCCAGGAGCAGAGAAGAAGATTTTCTAACAATTTCTTGTCATTAGGAGCCTATTCATTCATGAGTACACAAAATTACGATATGATACTGGCAAATATGATACAGTATAAAAAGGCGTCCGTTTTTTGAAGGGACACATACTCAAAAAGAGTTTATTCGGTGCCCTTTAGAGAATCCTCTAGGATTTTAAACATATAACAATTGTAAACATATGCCATATGCGGAGTTATCAGATTCCAAGTTTTTGGTATAAAACTTCAGTATATAGGAAACATTGAAAGAATGCTAAGTCTCCATTAGAGACATATTGATGATTATTTTTCTGATCCCTGTCTTCTATTTCAAAATGTCCTGCAAATAATATTTCAAATCCGTTACATTTTGATAATGAAAACTTGAAATTCTTGTTTCATCAACATTTTTGTCAATAATTTACTAGTACCTCGTTTTAGGAATTGTTCATTCGCAGAGCCTATAATAAAGCTTGCACCAATTTTGATACATTAATTTGAAAAATATTATCAGTAAACAAATATTTATTTTTACAATCAAACGAGTATCATGCACGCAAAAAGCTGCAATGCAAAGTATTAGTATTCAATCTCATTCGTAGACTCGTATGATTTGATATAATAATTTATTATTTTTGTTTTGCTCAGAGTGATAGTTTACCTATTCTATGAGGGCATCATTCAACTATTCCGAAGGTTGCTGACTAAAAATCATATAAAATAATATTTTAATTAAATCCGAAGTAGAAAAAAACAATAAATGTTACTTTGAACATGAGTTCCAATAAAATAACACAAATGTTATATATTTTTTTTCTGAAGGTTTCGTAATACGATAAGGAACATTACATCTCAGATAAGAATCATTTGATCGTCAACGTAATATGATGTTAAGGGGGGACCTATGTCGTTCTACGTCAAAGCAGCGTTATGTGACGTCACAATAGCGACATTTGTTTTTTACCTGTTGACTTTTGCAACTGTGATATAGGCATAACATTGTTATTTAAGGAATGAAGCTAATTTCAACTTATGTTATACGCGGTTATCGCGGTTTATAAAAAAAGCGTAAACTGCCCCAAGTTTTGTTATATCGTATAACATAAGTTGAAATTAGCTTTATTCTTTATAATTTAATTTCAGTGTAGATAATCAGACAATTTTTCCTCCAGAATAAGGCTTCGAATTGTGTATTATTTTAAAAGTAAAGTCAAACGGAGTAATACGTTTTTGACGTAACTATTTGTGACGTAGGCAAGTTATGTTATACAAAATATTATATGTTCCTCTGAATGATTCAGCCAATGAAATTGCTTGATGCAAGTGAAATTAAATTATTAATTAATAACGTTCACATTTTACAAAAAAAAAATTATTCATCATTAATAACAGTTTAATTTGATTTATGGAGTTTATTGATATTAGAATTTCCTTTGGTAGATAATTCATAGCAATTTCAGTTGTGAAGAAATAACTCGATGATATGTTGATATACAGTTGTATGTGCAAAAAGATTTAAGATAAAATTCAGCAAAGAAAGCGGCTTAACGAGGCCCAATCTACTTGATCTGCGCATACGTTTTAACGCAGCGTCGACTCAGGCACGTCACAATACCCTTGACTGCCGTCACAATTGAACACAATAACGTCACAATTAAAATGACGTCAAATTGCGCTAAAATTAAATGTTTCGCTGATCTTGCTTACCTGGTAGCTCTATAGACTGTGCATTGAAAGCTGGCATTTCTATTATTTCTTTTTTAATATTTAAATTAATAAACAACTTTGGAACCTTATTAATTTTGACGGATCAATTTCTTTGGTACAGATTCATTAATTTTATCTTGTTTTATTTCAATTTGTGAGTTTAAAAAAACAAACACTGCAACCAAAAGTAAGCGATTTTAGTCTTTCTCTTTGAACATGTCGAAGTGTTTATACACACTCTTTTTTATTGCGGACATTAATATGCATGGATTATCTTCAGTTTTAAAAAATAAAATAAGTATATAAATCATATAAATGCAACCCCCAAATATTTTATTTATCTATATATTTCATGATTTTAGTAAAAATCGTAATTTTGTCGCCTTTACCCCCCCCCTCCTCCTTCTACCCCTTTTTTCCCACATAAAACAACGTCGCGTGTTAAGAGAAAAATAAAGCATGGCAAGAAAATTATTTCATAATGTAAGAATTATTTATTTTTTAGAAACTAATACAGTATTGCAATCGTTTGTTGGTGTTATGTAAACCCATTGCGACCTATAAAATACGTAGTTGGATAGAATAAATCCAAATTTTGTGTTTTGACATGCCCCCTTTTCACTGCAATAAAGGCTACCTCCAATTTTCTTTTCATTTTTTATAAGAAGAATGAAAATTGCATGATATATGTGAAAAACAAAGAATTTCATCATGTATTTTTTTTATTTATAAATTTCTTTGTTTATTGAAGAGTTTTAGTATGTAATTGTGTATAAAAACACGACAAATGGTCCATATCTTGACAGTGCCCCCATTTGACTACAATAAAGGCAAGGTAACAAAATTACATTCTAATTTTTCTAAGCATAAAACAATCAAATATATTTCCAAGAATTAAAATTTTTTATCATTCCGTTTTCGTAATTTTCAACTAGATCGGGCCTCGTTAAACTGGGGAAATATTTTAATTTTATGTTTACCATTTATTGTATTTTCTGGATAAAACTAAGAAAAAATTAGAAATGTGCTTGTACCTATATTTGCTTATTGATTTGTAATACTGTACTTGTAGATTTTTATTGTATAAAGTCATTCCTAGGTTCAAATAGGTGTTGGTTGATGACGGGGAAAGGGGGGGGGGGCAGAATGAATAGAACGAAGAAGAAAAGAATTAATCTGTTTAAATTGTTTCTAATCAAAACAAATACTCATTTTTCGCAAAATAGTTTTATATTCAGATGTTTGTCAGAAACTACTTACCTCTTTGTAGTGCAGAAAGGTCAATATTTATGACACAAGAGTACGAAAATAAAAGAACATGTCTTATTTCTCGTTTATTTGATCATAAAGGTATACTTTTTTCTTTGTTATAATCAGGAGATGGATCGTTTCTTTCAAAAAATATGAATTACGACATTTTCACACAAAGAGTTTTTAAAATATTACCTGTCATGCATGTCGGAATCGCAAAAAATACGACAAGAAAAACGGTATGATACTTACATTGTGCTCCTTCATAATTTTTCATGCGAGATTAATTTCAATGAAGTTGCCTTCATTTTAAAGATACAAGTCATATAAATTAAATACATGTTGATATCGAATGTGATTTGACATTTTTGTTTCCTTTTAGCACGTATCTGGAGTAGAACAATAATATCTGAAAATAATCTATTTTTAGCATTTCACACTGTTTTTGCACTTGCTCCTGTGTAAAAATAAGCATATAAAGGTATTGTTTTTAATATCTAAAATTTAAGAGCAAGTGGTCAGGAAAGAAATGTCAAAGTTTTGAAAGTTTCACACAAAGACTTCGGACATAGGTCCCCCTTAATGAATACAAATGTTCAATTTTTCAACTCAGGTCACGATACCTGTTAGAGTTTCCATTCTCAGGGGAAAGCCATACTGGTATGAATAAACATTTACTCCTTTGTTTAAATGCAGAGTTGATGATTCGTATGTTCAACATCATAGTTTTATACACACAAGGAACTTGATACAATAATAATGTTTTTTTTTTTTAAATTTTTACGTTGTTCAAGTTTCTACAGAGAGAAATGTAGTTACTACTACAAAGAGTAAAGAAGAATCAACGATTGTTTTTGTTTATCACATGCAGTACTCTTGTATGTAGAATACCACAATCAAAACAAATATTTCTTCACGTTTAAACGAAATATCTTATTCTTATGAATAACAGATACTTGCGCAAAACAATTCTTTTGTCTGGTTGTACTTACAATTAATTGCACTGTATTCCTTCTTTTCTAATCAGTGTTCACGGGGTTAATTTGGCGCTGTGATCCTAACGTTGTTAGCTTAACAATCGTCTTAATCAAAATAAAGTTTCTAGTAATGTCCATGATATTAGTTTAGGAAGGATTCTTGAAAAATGGGTAAATCAGTGTTTGATTGTTTAACTGTCGAACGCAATATTATCTAAATTCGTTTTTCAAAGTTTTGAAAGTGTGTATTCTTTAAGAGTTTGGGTTTGCCGTGTATTTTTTTTTAGAATAAGCTAAGGGCTTACTCTTTAAGTATGATTCTTTTAGAACTTTCTTTTCTGACGACCAGTTAGACAACCAAGGAATGAAGGTTAAAAAATTCATCTATTAACATTTACTCCTACATTAAATTCATTGAAGTGTTGTCCTTATACATGTAAGATACTTTACAAAAAATAAAATTTTTCTAGCATTTATATTTTCACAATAAATAATATCACTTTCAAACATATGACTTTTATCCAACGAAAATATAATACAAGTGCACTTATCAACATAGAATAGATATTGATTTTTTGTAAATTGGAAAAATATCCAATTTGAATTAAAGGGGCATGGACACAGTTTCAGCTAAAATTAAAAAAATTATTTTTTCCATTTTTACAAATATTTAACTAGGGTCTTTCTAATGGTCATCAAAAATTTGAACGCCAGTTGTAAAGATATAGAGCAGATTTATAGCTCCAAACCTTTGTTATGTAAACAAGCTGTCATGTTTTTGTTCACACAGGTTAATATACTAATATATATTCGTTCAAAGAAGGTAATTTTAAATCAAAAGTAATTCTAAATACGATTCAACAGTTACTACTGATTTGCTGAACTTTAGTTTGTTAAAAATATGATATTTTCCATATGTAAACAAAAAAAAAAGGCACGAGCCTTGATGACATTATGAAGAACTTTAAGTTCTGTATCTTGTTTGTTAATCAACAAACGATGTTCTAATTTTTGCTAATCAATACATAATGCCTTAGGTAGGAATTGTAAACAATAAAATTGGTTTTAAAAAATCAGTTGAAACTGTGTCCATACCCCTTTGAGAGTAAATGAAAGTTATTTAAATCAAAATGCACTTAGATAATGCCAAATATTTCTATTAAAGAAAATACAGGAAAGAGTCAATACGGCTTCAGAGAACTACAGAGAGAGAGAATGCCCCATACGAATCAACATTGACCATCTCAGGAGGAATACACCTTGATCATAACTACGAAACTATAAAGGAGCACATCCAAGGTTATCAACTTTTGCATGCATCAAATCTGGTGGGGAGTGTTCCTCGTTGTTCTTCTGAATCCAATTATAAGGGATCATACATGGAACCTTACAATGCTGACGGTTCATATTTAGATGCAATGGATGCCACCCCTACTAATGAGTTTTACAGTGATGTTCAACCTTACCTGAATCTGGTTAACAACACTGCCAAGATGAATAAAACAAAGCTATTTGATGCTGAAAATCTAAAAAAAAATTCTGACAGTCAATAATGAAACAATTAACGAAGTGACAATTTTTGTGAAACAATCAGTGATATGTCTTAATAAATTGACGTGAATTTAGTACGTTAATGGTAATCTAACATCCAAGCTCTATGTTAACGTGATGACTTTTCAATCGTCAACTTCCCTTGCTTATGCAGCAATATACCTTCTTCACCTGCATACGGAGTTTATATAACTCAGTGCATTCGATACGCAAGAGCATGCCCTACGTCTGCACAATTCTAAAACGAGGTAAATTATTGACAAACAATTA
>NW_026941414.1:0-13234 GCF_032062105.1 Saccostrea cuccullata
CTTTGTCATTTTTGTAACTGAACTGTGAAAATCATTTAGTGACATTGAACAACTAAGAAAATGCAAATGCATATCATTTTCAAAAGGAATATGTTCAGAGTGTTCATTTTCAACATTAAAATTCATTGATTGCATAATTGACTGTAAAAAAAAATCATGGTCAAAATGCACACTTTCAGTTTCCTCCACGTTGAATGTTGAATTGTTTAAATCTTCTTCTAAATTTAATCTTCCTATAGTATTTTCAATCTGTTCAGTGAAAGAAAAATAGGTAAAATCTATTGAAGAATTTAGTAAACATCTCTTGTTTATAAAGGAATCTTTTGCACTAGAGTATGGCATGATCAATTCATTTTCAGATCTATGTGGTAGCAAAAGTACAAGCAGGCTGTAATAGTAATCTTCTGAATAATTTGGAAATGTTGGGGTTCGTATGATAAATGGTTTTTTAACTTTTTTCATCCAAATATCAAATTTAGAGATGTATATCCTTTCCAAACATTTTCGTTTAGGTTGACCCAAAGATGTTTTTTCATACCATGAACAAAATCTATATAATGACAAATTATTCAAATCATTAGGACGATGCTGATAATAGTCATGAATGTTTGTCTCAAAAACATTGGTACAATTATCTGGTAATTCATCAATTTCTTTTCTACTTCTCAAAATTTTAAATCTTTTATATGGCTGGCGAGTGTTTAAGTACATGAATCTTCTACTAAAGCGGATTAAATTTAGATTGCTCAACCTGTATGCAGCTTCCTGACTACTCATCCGTCTGTGACGCAAAACGGTAAGGCCTATTTTTAGCAATCTGACATGTCTTGGAATGCTTGGGTTAGAATCAAAAATGCCGTGAATAAGATGACCCAGGGCATTTTTTAATTCATCAGGTTCAGATTTACATATGTAACTACATACATAATATGCTGCTCCTTCACCATTAGATATCACCTGTATGTCCATATTGGCTCGCCAGTGCCTTAAAACTACAGGATTGTACGAATTAATCATAATATCCTGCTCTCCTCTACGTGTTACATAAAATTTACCTTTTTTCCTTTTTGAAAGATCAATATTTGCAAATATTTTTGTCTCAGTTGATTGCTGTTTTGGAAACCCAAACCTACATTTCGATTTGTAATTATTGGAACAATAAGGAGTGTGACTATGTGTTTGAAGTTTTTTAACCAAGTCGTGCATTTCACTATCAGTAGACCTATCTGGAATAACAGATGATATCGAAGCATTGATGTAATTTTTTAACTGAACAATATTTTGATCATCAATTTTGTTTGGAACATTTTCAATCCAAAAAAACATATGAATATGAGGACTTCCACGATTTTGAAATTCTACTCTAGCAAAATAATCTGTAATTTTTCCTAAGGGTTGAATGCCTTTTAACAATACATGTTTCATTAATGCATCGAACCTAGTTCAAAATGGATAGCTGTCATTAAATGATCCTTTTTGACACCATGAAAATTTCTAGAGTTTTGTAAATCACCATCATCAAGACCATTCAATAAACTACCTAATTCTTTCCAATGCATATCATCTGCAGAAAGTGTCATAAACAGTGTAGGAGGACCTAAAGCTTTAAACATCGCAAGCAAATTGTATAGCTGATTTTTGAAATATGCAACAGTCCCTCTTATGTTTTTCATAAACATGTAAGAATTTTCTACCAGAGAAGGATTATTCTCTATATCTCTGATTTCTCCTGCAGTCACTAATCCTGAATTTGATCTATCCTTCCTTATCCTCATTTTGACATTTATTTCCGATTTCAACAAAGATATATCAAGAGATACAGCAGAATGAAGAAGATAAGTCATGTTTTTTCTAAATTGTCCACTTTTATGATATAATCTTTGTTTGAAGTACATAGAACGAGGAATCTTAATAGGTCTTGGATAATTTAATCCATATTTTCCCTTAGGAAATTACCATGGATAAGCCATTTCTTCTCCATTCTCCATGTCAAATATATGGACAGGATTTTCAGTAATGCTTGGCACTCTAATAACTGGATCTTTGTTGTGAACAAAAGAGGAGAGGTTTGAAATTGGAATGCTTGCATTCATTGGTGTTACAGTGGAGTACTCAAAGTCATCTAAATCTAATGTAGAATTGTTTATTTCTTCGCAGTTTTCAAAATCGCTAATTATTTTTATATTCTGGTACAAATTATTATTCTCCTTCAACCAAATCAAAGCATTTCTTAATCTAGAAGGACTAACTTTGTATCTCAAATTTTCATCAGTTTCGTATCTATCTTGGTGCACAAAATGAGCCGTTATGAGATCAAGGTTTTCACACTTGCGTGGCAACTGATTAGCAATGTTTTGAACATCTGTTGGTAAATTTAAAACTAAACCCTTCTCTGCAAATTGACCGCCAGGTAAAACAATTAATGTCATAAAAATTTCTACGAAACATATCATTTTTTTCTCTATGCTACTCAGGCAGTTTAATACTTCTGGTACAGGTTCTATTAAGAGGTTATTATGCTTAATAGATATACTAGGAATATCATTGTTTTGTATTCTCGTAAAACAATATGAACACAGTGTGCACGTTTTGTTAAATATCTCATCAGCTACAGTCACATTGTTTCGAAGCATATGGATTTGATTTTCAAACAAAAATTTTTCACACGATTGACATGAAAAATTGGCTCCTTTTTTTATATTTTCCTCATAATTCTGATCATGAAGTTCACTTTCAAAATAATTTATTTCTTGATTTGTGGTATACACTGTAACAAATTCTGCAATATTTGAAACGCCATCACTTGTAGTATCTCCGAGAAAATCGCTGAAATTATTTTCAATTGATACATATTCATTATTCAATATATTCTCTACATTTATTACATTTGACAATTTTTTTCTCTTTTTTGACTTCTTTTTCTTTTTTCCCCCCTTCACACAATAGCTATGAAAGTTTTTCGCATAAAGGTCAGCACTTGAAGGCTCCTTTTCAAAATCAGGATCAATGTTTCCTAGAAAATCATTGTTTGATTGCATTTGGCAAGATTTTTCTAATCTCGCATCACTCAAAACTTCTTGCAAAGATTGTGAATTTTCCCTATGAGCATGCATATCTAATGACACCAACCTGACAGGTGTAATATCGAAACGAAGGCCACAATATACTGAATTAACATATTGAAACAATTCATTTAAACTATCAAATCTCAGAAACACTGCATTTCCTGTAGGATCTTGAAAACCTTGCACATTTCTTTGATGTGAATCAAATATACATATATTATTCGATACCATGTCAACAATCAATGACACTGTACTGGTACCAAATGTTGTCAGCAAAAAAGGTGAAATTTGCGCACTCTCGTATATTGCATTCTCAAATGAAATTTCACCTGCATCATGGTTTAATGCCCCGTTCACCGTTCCGTAAAACATATCGTAAGTAAATTCTATATTACCATCAAACGGCTCAACCCTTGTTGGTAAATCTCTGTGAGAAAGATATCCCATAGGACCCCCTGGTTGTGAAACAATTTCCCTATACAAATCGTTACCGTCAAAAATGATTCCATCAATAAACTCTCGTGAAATCCGATCGGGAAAATGTGGAAAAAATTGCATAAATGATAGCAACGCAATGAGAGCAATTGCTGTACATTGAACCCCATTGAACGGCTGAAAAATATTACAACCTTGGTGTATATTACGAAGAATACCTCTTACCATTTTGATCTTGATCTTCGTCTCCTTTTCACCGTGACCATGTGGTGTCCACTTAAGATTGTTCCGAATGTAATGTAACGCGGGAAAATTCACCGAAGTAATACGGAAATCACCGAAGTCTTTGTTCTAAAGCGCGGGGTTTTTCCGATATTAACTTTAAATCGATAAATTCAGAGGAGTCTCGGAACGCCACTTGTTTACATTTTTATCGTGGCATGGCATTCCATTGCAAATTAGGTCAGCTCAGCTTTAAGCAGAGAAATAAATCCTTGCCCTTGGTCTAAGATTAAGAAAAAATAACCGAATAAAACATAAATGATTTTCATTCATGAAGAAAAAAAAATCATATTTATATGAAAAGAAAGGCAATGTGTACATCAGGGTCAATATTGATCACACAGTGTTAGCTTGATGACGCGACCTCTAAATATAGAATGAAAACAGTCCCGCAGAAACGCATGCACAATCTAAAAACCCGTATCAAGACAGCCCGCGCTCTTGCGCGGCCTGTAACAAATATTCAGACTTGGAAATTTCACACGTTTAAATCAACTAATAATCAATTACCTCCACGTTTTGTTGATTGACTGTTATTGAAACAGTCATCCGTCACACGAAATGGATCTGCAAAAAAAGGTAGATCTAGTGAGAACTTGAACACAACACCAGATATTTCAAAATGGGTGACGAGTGGCGACTCAACATATACAAAACATTTCTCGTCTCTAGAATATGTACCTGCACAAAGTCTGTAGTAGGGATTTTGAAATTATAAAAAACACCATTAAGATTTCAATGTCTTTGATTAAGAGAGCATATCAACAGTTTGCCTACTTTGAACTGTTCCCTCAAGGTCATTAGTTATGCAGTCGAGGATGTTCCGGATAACGAACCCGATGATATTGTTTGTCCCAAATACCACAGGTCCGAGACCAGGAAAGTTAAATTGGGGACAAGTAAATTTGAAAAATAAAATAAGTTTGATAAGGTTTATGATGCCATTGACTAATTGTGTTGAAATATTACTTAACGCATAATCTTTTAGGAGCGTGAATTATGACATCTTTGGAATCACTGATAATAGTGACCTTGCTAATGTAACATCCTGTCACATGCACGTCTTTGACCTCAGATGACCGAACGGTTATTTCTCTGCATTCGGGAAACATACATTTTCTCACTGGGTTGCCAATGGCCGAGGTAAATAGCCAGGTTAATCCTAGTACGGGAAGACCTCCGCGTTTCTCCATCTTGGGCGGGCGAACACATGTGACATTTGGGAACAAGGGTTGACCAATGAAAATTACGGTTACATCTTGCATCAATTTAGGTGACATCATGTGCCAGCATCGTGTTCCATTCTTAACAAATAATTATTGCCATGGGCGGATCAAGAAAAATATTGTCATTGATAAATAAAAAGGAGAAAGAGAAAAAAAGATGTTATGTATGCTTAAAAATATATTAGTTGTTGGGTTTTTTTTATTTTCTTATTTCAATCAACAGGGACGTAGCATCCGGGGGGGCCAGGGGGGGGGGGGGGGGGGGCCCCCCCCCCCCCCCGGATGCTACGTCCCTGTTGATTGAAATAAGAAAACCCACTATTTTCCCAAACATTACCTTGACTATAGTAAATATTCATCGATGGTATGGTTGGCCCCCCCACTTTATAATCATAGTATAGTGATAGCAAGGATTGTAAATATTATGACATCCATTTCTTAAAACTTGTGTACAAACTATTGTTAATGTCAGATGGAAAGATATGTTGAGATCTCAACATCATGTAATTGCTGATTATCATCTGAAATTGATTTTTCTGCAAGCTATTTGCCCGTTATTAAATTACTAATTTGGAGTATGTTCATAAATGGCTTTCTCTTCTCCTAGTACAGTGACAGTGGTTGATCCTCTTGATCGTAATTTAAGATGCATTTCTAAAATTAGATAAATAATGTTGTATAACTAATATCTCATCAAAATGTCACATCTGTTACTTTTGTTCTCTCTCTCTCTAAAACAAAAAAACTACAGGGTCATATAATAATTGATATCAAATTTCCTTATAACAAATATGTTATATCCTGTTGTCTTTGTGGGCTATCACAATAGACTGCCACATGTGTTCTTTTACATCACTTATTTTACAAAACCATTTATGTACAAATGCTCTATTCCATAAGTTAATGTGCACACACACACACACACACACATAAATTTGGGGTAACAGCTGTGTAATGCAACTTTAAACACATGTGTGACAGTTTTGGTGTGCTATTTGCGTACTTTTCAGCGTGTCCTTGCTTGTCAGTTCTTGTCCACCAGTACTCGTTAATGTCCATTCGTTTACTACTAATAACATAATGAAGAGTATTATATTAACACTTAACAAATATTCAGACTTGGAAATTTCACACGGTTAAATCAACTAATAATGAATTACCTCCACGTTGTGTTGATTGACTGTTATTGAAACAGTCATCCATCACACGAAATGGATCTGCAAAAAAAGGTAGATCTAGTAAGAACTTGAACACAACACCAGGTATTTTCAAAATGGGTGACGAGTGGCGACTCAACATATACAAAACATTTCTCGTCTTAAGAATATGTACCTGCACAAAGTATGTAGTAGGGATTTTGAAATTATAAATAACACAATTAAGATTTCAATGTCTTTGATTAAGAGAGCATATCAACAGTTTGCCTACTCTGAACTGTTCCCTCAAGGTCATTAGTTATGCAGTCGAGGATGTTCCAGATAACGAATCCGATGATATTGTTTGTCCCAAATACCAAAGGTCCGAGACCAGGAAAGTTAAATTGAGGACAAGTAAATTTGAAAAATAAAATAAGTTTGATAAGGTTTATGATGCCATTGACTAATTGTGTTGAAATATTACTTACCGCATAATCTATTAAGAGCGTGAATTCTGACATCTTTGGGATCACCGATAATAGTGACCTTGCTAATGTAACATCCTGTCACATGCACGTCTTTGACTTCAGATGACCGAACGGTTATTTTCTCTGCATTTGGGAAACATGCATTTTCTCACTGGATTGCCAATTGTTGAGGTAAATAGCCAGGTTAATCCTAGTAAGGGAAGACCTCCGCGTTTCTCCATCTTGGGCGGGCGAACACATGTGACATTTGGGCACAAGGGTTGACCAATGAAAATTACGGTTACATCTTGCATCAATTTAGGTGACATCATGTACCAGCATCGTGTTCCATGCTTATGAAATAATGATTACCAGGGGCGGATCAAGAAAAATATTGTCATTGATAAATAAAAAGGAGAAAGAGAAAAAAAGATGTTAGGTATGCTTAAAAATATATTAGTTGTTGGTTTTTTTTTATTTTCTTATTTCAATCAGTCATTATAAATATACAAATACAAACATAAGAAAATATGAGAGAGAGAGAGAGAGAGAGAGGGGGTGTCAGTACATCAATGGGGAACAATTTTTCATGATTGAATGTACATAGATTTAGAGTATATTCATTTATGTGGGTTAATTTGTCGAGTCCAGTATTAAAAAAAATCGACAATGATATTTACAGAAAAAGTATGCAGACTTTAACTATGGTACTAAAGGTTGAACATTTAAATAAGTCGTTAAGTATAGCTGAGAGCTGATCAGGTATTTGTACAGCGAAATGAGCGCTAACATTCAAGCACTTTAAACCTTAGATAATGTGGTTTGACCTGTGGTTAGTTTCTACATTAAAACAGAGACTTTCAATCTAACCTTAAGAATGTAAATAGTGAATGGTATATGTTTTTTGATAATAGAACGTGAATAAAAATATTTGACCACTGCAGATACAGAATCTTTATTTTACGTCGAATGTTATTAATATAAACATAAGCTCTACGCAGTACTGTTAACGCTTCCCGGAGCTTAAAATGCATTTAAAACGTAACAATGTATTGCAAAGCTGATTTTGAGTTTAATTTTTTAGTTATGTACTTCAGTACGCCAAATTCATACAGAGAATCCTCTAGGCTATATATAAACATATTTTTTACGATGTCACTTGATCTTATTGATCACGTGACGGTCATTTCTTCTTTTTTGAAATGTTTCACATAAATCGCTTCGGCGCAGGTTATTAACACAATTAGAATTAATTCTTGTGACATTAAGAAACTCGATGCATCCTTGTGAAACCGAAATGTGCTTGGGAAAAGTTATACTATTTCTTTGGAACAATTGATTTCATATTAACTTCAACTTACCGACAAATCTGGGGGTATTTTCCGCTGAATATCGTTATCTGTTTTAAAACAAAGCCATCATACATTTTTCCCAAGCAGGATTCAGTAAGAGGGGAATCTCCTCTTACATATTTCCAAAAAAGATATTATATAAATCCTACTTACAACCTGCCCCAGGCTCTTTTATACGCATATTATGAAATCTGCCTATGTCCACGGGTAAAAAAAAGGGTAAATGTCAAACGTATATTTTCGTACGGAGTTTGAACACACTGACTCTTAAACATGAGTAATAAAGCAAAGTTGTCTAAATTATTCGGATATATTAGACTTTGAAAAAATGATAATAACACGTTTATTTTGAACTAGCGTTCTGCAACTTTTTATGTAGATTGAAATAAGGTGTAAAGGTTATGACACTCTCCCCATCATTACAGCTCAAGTATGCAATGACTTGACGTCATTTTCAATTATGACGTCATACATTTGTAGGTCAGAGAAGTGAATGCAGAGAGTACACTACAATATTCTCTGGGAAGCCTTATCGTTCCTGCGTAAGAAGCTTAGAAAGAAATATTTAAGTCTATATACCAACTGGAATGATAGAAATGTACTAGATTTCTAGAATTAGAGAATAATTTAATGTGAAAGACAGGAATGTAAGGTCTGTCACATTCTGAAAATGCGGAGATTACTTCGGAAACGGGTCAGTGTATATGTATATGGATCGAGACCACTGTCTTAATCCGAATCTTAATCCGAATTTCAAGGGAATAAGATACGCTGGACATAGATAGTGAAATCAAAATAACTCCGATTTCCTTGAGCGAGAAATTTAGATTTAGGTATTTTAAAACGTATCGTGTACGAGTCTTACCATTGCATCATGGCTGAATGTAATGCTCAGGTGCAATACAATCGTCGGTGGGAGGAATATATTAATAATGTTGTAGCTATCAAAATATTGATAGACTATAGACCTCATGAACTCTGTCATTGTTTAAAACTATAATTTGAGAGAGAGGGCCATCCATGAAAGGAGGTGTGTTGTTGGGCTTTGTATGAAAGCATGGAAGCCCCCGGAAGCTCCTGGATTCTAGAGGTTTTGAAGGGTGAAAATGTGGTCTACCAAAGTCCTGGTGGGGGCCCGGAAGCTCCTGGATTCTAGAGATTTTGAAGGGTGAAAATGAGGTCTACCAAGTAGACATTTTCGATTTACGCTAACTTTGACAATTTTAGGGGGGAGGGGGGCGCGCCGGTTGCGCCCCCCTTAAATCCGCCACTGAGCATTGTGTATAATGAGTTGTTCTTTATTGTCTTATGTAAATACACGGATATTATTTACAGGTTTGAGGATATTAAGGAATAACATGTATCTTGAAATTTTAAGAATAGAGTTGTTTATTCTTTTTTTAATCATTCCATAAGCTGTACCCCTCTAATTCTATCCCATTCTGACTGGTCAGTTTTCTAATTTTATCCTGCTAATAAAATGCATCCTCTTTTTCTTTAATAAAATTTTATGTATCAGTACATATATATGTTACAAGGTTAAACGCTATCATACATCTACTTACATAAACTTGTAACTTGAACCGCCATCACATCATGCGTTTACTTACAAATAAAATACACAGAATAAAGAAAACAAAGGAATAAAGGGTCAAAATTCATTCCGAACAAAATAAATATTCATACAATAAAAACTCATATGTTATAAATCTTCAACACTTGTGTTTATAGTATCCAATGTTAGATATATAGAAATTGTTTACATAGAATTTTTTAAGTGAATGGGTGGGGGGGGGGGTAAATATGTAACATGTAAAAAAAGTGGGATGTTAATCATACTAGCCTATCCTTGTCTAAAATTAGTCATTTTGAAGTAATCTTTTGGCATGCGTGGATTTTCTCTAGTGAATTCCTCATCACTCTCATCACTTTCCTCTCTCTCAATGTGATCATAATTTGGAGAAAATTCAGCATTATTTTTTTTTCTGTCTACGACTTTGAATACAAATGGGAGAACTAAACCTTATCTTTGTCGTTCAACAAAAACGGAGTGCTTTTCGACGCCTAAAAATCAAGAGCTTTAAAAACTTACATAATATAAAACTCATAAGGTTCAATTTCACAAAAGTTCTTTTTAAGGATATACGATCCTCAGCCAGGAAGGATAACTCTTTAATTTATAATTTAATTCAAAAGATATTGAAATAAGGCTTGAAATTGAAATTTTTTCGTGCAACAATTTTCATTTTATGCCTCTATGTATGATTTAATGCTCTTTAAAGTTTTAACAAACCGTATTTAAAAGTTGACATTTGTACCTCATAAAAAGAAGTAGAACTTGCATATTTAAAAAAAATCAAATTTCTTTTGATTTAGCCTTAGTTACCAATGTTTATATGCATGATTTGAAATATTAGAAGTGATTTACATTGTTTTCTTTGAAGGAAACACTTCATACACTATGCATTATGAAATAATGGAAGTAAGCAGGAGAAAATAAAGTCCAAATAATTGTAAAATTCATGCAATTTTCTTTAAAAGCCTGGATACCTATGATTTTTATCCCTAAAATGTATTTCTTGATCAATTATCAATTAAAAAATATGCAGTAGGTATTTCAAATTGCATTTCCTGAAAAATTATTCAAGATTTACTAATTTTCCCTATATATTATGATTGAATTTAAAGATGAGTTTTAAAGAAACACCGTGGGTAAATACATTTTAATTTGAGAATTTAGATACATCTTTGTGAGCATTTTCAATTACTCAATGCCTGATTTTCAGAACCTGGGGATCGGATAACCTTAAGATAAATACTGAACTGAAAACATAACGATTCTTTTTGTCCATCATTTTCTACTCAAAGAGAAATAACTCTTTCATCAATATTTAAAACATATGAAAATGTATTTTTTTTTTCAATCCACTAAAACTCATATAAGGGGTCAAGAAGTGACCCCACGGGTAAAATTTTTTAAACTGCACTCTTTATGCTTAATGCAAAACTAAAATAAGTTTAAAGATTGCTTGAAAAATAAAAAAGATATGGAGAAGAGGCTGTTTTCTGAAATTGAATCCTAAAGTCCCTTCTATTTAAGGGATTTTTCTTTTCCTGACATTACCAACTGGAGACAATGATTGAGTCATTATTCATGTTAAATATCACGAGAATCGCTTGCTTCCCTTTTGATATATGGGACATTCTATGATTTCATATTTAACATAGAAATCTCCATTGAGAATTTTAAGGGCCTCATAAAACCGGAAGTACTCTTTATATGCATATCAAAATTGAAACATAGAGAGCATATTAGACTGCAAAAGGTTGACAAAGGGAGATAACTCTTGCATCTTTATTTTTAAAATTACTTAAAAATACCTACATTTAGGTCTCTAAAACACCCATAAGGGATCAAAAAATGACCCCACGGACCATTATTTTTAAATTGCCCTTGTTCCGCTTAACTCAAAACCGAAATCAATTTGAAGATCTATGTCATTTATAGGTTGTAAGTACGGTTTTTATCCAAGAAGGGAAAACTTTCATAACACTTATTAGGGCGTCTAAAAAAAGAGAAAAACTAATGCACATTTCCTATAGATTTTCCATAAATAGTACTTTCTCCACAACTGATATCTGTTAAAAGAATCCTAAGTCTGTTTCTTCTTCTTCTGAAAACAAGGAAAGCTGACCAAAGTATTTATACCTAATACTGTAATAGATACATAAAAACTTGCCCACTAAAAGTGCAATGTAAAGTGTATTCCTATGAGAATTCAAAAGTAATATTACGTTGATGATTTTTTTGCAGGGGTTACTTATGATCTAGTGTTGTTCGTCTTTTCTTTAGGTCCTGTGACTGTCCGATAACTGTAAATCATATTTTATTAGAATGTTTTTTTATATCCTGTGACTGTCCGATAACTGTATATCATATTTTATTAGAATGTTCTGACTTTTCGCCAATTCGAAGTAGACTTTTTGGTAACGCAAAAACGATGTATGACCTTTTTAAAAATGTTAATGTACATGCAATTTTGGAATATTTACATGAAACTGATTTTTACAATAAAATATAGAAATGACTAGAGTAATTTTATAGGATGTATTTAGATGATTTTATTTTTAACAGTTTACATATTTTTAAATTTCAAGTCCGTCGGATGGGACATTAAATGGTGCCCCGTGTCAAGGATAACAACCCCCTTGGCACGCAAAAGACCGTTTCTCTGGAGTTCGATAAAGAGTAGGCTCATTGGGGGCCGCCAGAGAAACCAAAAGCTTTCAAAAACCGGTTAATACTTGCCCGCCAAAATATGGCTGAAATATTGCCGACTTGGCGTTAAACAATATGAAATCAAATCTTTTCTTTAGGCATTTGAACATGTTGAAGAAGAGTATAAAGAGAATGACCATAACTGTAAGAAAGTTAAAAAAAAGTTTTTTTTAAATATATTGAAAGTAATTGTATTGATTATTTTTTTCCCAAGAATAGCTATCAGCGCAATAGCCAAGGATTTCCACCATGGGGGATTTTCTACATCTTCTTTGTTTCTGTTGTCATGGTCGTGCTTTGTTGTAGATTCTTTGGAGGATGTAGATCCCGATGTTGTGTACTTGGGCGGCGTGAAGGTTGATTGTGTGGTGGAAGATCTACCGGTGAATTCAGTTGATGTCATTTCATCAATTCATACTAGAAGCACACATTTTAAATAATATCTTTCCCGCTAGTTTGTATTTTACCCTCTAAAATACAGATTTTATTTTAATCTTTCAAGCCAGTTACACATTTTTTTAGAAAGTAAGAGAGAGAGCGAAAGAGAGAAACTAATATTAATTTGATAACTTCTTTGCCGAAGCAAAGATTTTTTTGTTTTGTATTTCCCTCATTCAGACTGTGCAGTTTAACATGTTTTGCAGGTGGTATGAATTGGTATACAATACCTGTTTACCAATTCCCCATTCATAGAGACTAAACACCCAGAACCCGAAGGGTGCGGATTTTTATCCGCTTCGTCCCCCAGTCTTCCACCTCGTATGCAGGCTGTAATCTTTATACATGGTTTGGGAACAAAGAATACACAAGTTAATTCCCCATTAACCATTACTAAGCATCCTAGGGGGCGGATTTACATCCGCTCCCCTCTCCCAGTCCTCCACCTCTTTTACACTTTCATCAGTCATTCTGAATGAAATGTATGCCACACTGTTGACAAAATCTGGTCTATATAGCACCACCGAATAATAATCCTTACTATCTTGACAGCA
>NW_026941415.1:0-13186 GCF_032062105.1 Saccostrea cuccullata
TTATATAAGGGAACTATTAAAATTTAAATACTATTTTTTTTTGATTTTTTCTAGGGCATGTATAAACTAACATTGTATGAAAAAAAATTTGGTTAAACAATGTGTTTAAATAATCATTATTAGAGAAGGCGAAAGTGACTATCAAATGCGCTATGACTCTTTATTTGAAGCTGTTTCATGCATATTATATCACCAGATGTATGTATTTGAATTGATAACTCGTTCTACAGATTCCTAACCTTTAAAAGACTTAGTGTTGTTTATTTATACATGTATTTAATTTTTTGAATATTGCTGATTTGCACAGAATTATATTATAACCTGATGGTAACCCAAGAACGGTCAATGTTTACATTACGCTTTTCAAACTGGTTCAATTTTTGTTTTCGAATAAGTCATGTTGATTACGCTCGATAACATTTTTTTTATTTTGATTTTCTTTCACGTCAGAACTTTTTAAAGAAATACTAGTACGTTAGAGAGTGAACATACTCTTAACAATTGCTTTCAGTTGTACACAAAAGCCACCTGAGACACAAGACTGGTAACTTCTATTTAAAAAATGAAGACAATTTGCTTTTTTTTTGCCATATGTGCATAGGAAATGCACACTGACATGTAAAAGTAAGTCAAGCAACCTAACTTGTAAAAAAAATATTTTAGATTAAAATTGAAATAAGAGCCCTGTGGACCACAATGTTCACCTGAGTCAATATGGCCTAGCTGTACTTCTTAAGCTGATTTCGTCTCTAATACATTCGTAAGTAGAGGTTTGATTGCCTGTTCTAGACAAAACCTACTCAAATGTTTCATGTTTTGAACGACATTGAATTGAAGCTGGGGGATAGGGAGAAGGTAGGATTGTTTTAATCTTAGGAACCTTGAATCTACCTCGGGATGTTTCAATATCAATATGATTAATCGCGCGTTTGACATTTTCCCCCAAATATCCCTATGTACAAATTTGATTTGAGGCCTTCGGGGTCAGGATTTGAGCAAACACGATTCTACATCACCCAAATCAATATGTCTAATCATGGCTTTGTTGTTCTTGAGAAAAGGGTTTTTTGTTCTCTCATTCTTCTACTGGGCCCTATTAAACCCTCGTGCGTCATTTTTTAAAGAACCTTAATCCTAATCTTCATTACTTAAAGCCTAAATATATTTCCATATCGATTACTAATTATGGCTATGTGGTTTTAAAAGGAAATTTTTGAAGTTGTCCTACATATCATTAATTTACGTTAAATGTTTGCCCCACCCCCACATTGTAGCTCATCCTACCTACGGGGATCGGGATTGGAACAAATTTGAATTTACACTATGTTATAAAGGATTCACGTAAGTTGAAACTGTTTTGGCCGAATTGTTTTTGATAAGATAATTAAAAGATCACTCAGGGTTCTCCTTGGGCCCGTTTAACGTGGCGGCACCGCCACAGCTAAATTCCTTACCGCCACAGTTAAAAAATCAACGCCACAGTTCCACCACAGTAAAATATTAGCGCCACAGTTAGATTGTCCTGGTCAGTTCGATAAAAATAATATATTTTAAAAAATCAAATAAACTTCATAAACTTAAAATTGTGTAATCTTTTCAGTTTCTAATGCTAAACTGTTAATTAACTTTAATCATGCTAATTAGGGCCCGTTTTCGGCGTGCATAATCATTTATCTTCTAGGCGTCTTCGGAAATATGAAGTAGTTTTTTTCATACTTCAAATATTATTTTAATCGCGTAAAATCTTAAATATAGGTTTGATCAATGTTTTATATCGGTCCTCTGTACACGGAAACATGTAGAAATGAAATATTTAAACGACTGAAAAATATCATTGATTAAAGATAAAAAAATCAAAGTACTGAAAGTACTGAAAAGCGGTTAGCATGCTTTCATCTAATATGTACCGAAAAAAGTGCATGAAATGATGATATTTAAGTATGCATATCTTTGTCCAATGTCATCAGAGAAAAAAAAACCCAGACATTCTGTTTTTGTAATACTTTACTTAATAGTAAAACCAATAATATTCCAAATTGATGTCACAGATGGATGCAATCTAATTAAAATTAGATGTTCCGAATCCGCTACTGCTTCTCAAACATCTAACAACATCCTATTTGGGGTCATGTAAGAGTGAATCTTCGATTAGCCAAAGAAAATGGTTCCTCCGAAATCTTGGCTTATGGTTCAGATGGGTTTTCTTGTTTTTACAACCGAACCGAAACACCCGAGGAGTTTTGTAGTAAATAAAATATGCATTGCATAAGCTGTGTTATGTATGACGTGTGGGTATCTTGTATAGTTTGTGCTCTTTCGTTTGAATTATTCACGTTCAGATGCCAGACTGCAGACTATACATGAAATTGATTCCAAAATTACTTTAATTCAACGTAAGAAAGTATCAATAATGATGATATGTAGCCGTAGAATTAATTTGAGAATTGTTTACCGAGGCTTGAATCTACATGGCCAAAGTGTTTGTGTTTGCTAGTACATGTATTCTTTATCGAAAGGTCGCTCTGATGTGACCCCGAATGGGATGTTAGATGTTTGAGAAGCAGTAGCGGATTTGGAACATTTAAATAAATTTTAATTAGATTGAAATGCATGTTTCAAAATTTAAACATGAGATTTCTTCAGTTTAAAAGACAGGAAGTGCATTTTTAAAAGATCTCTCTTGGTGGCAACCAATCGTTCTGGATGAAAACAATTATGTTGATGTTGAAAATTTAATTGTCTTTCATGCTCTTGAATCTGAAGTTAGGTAATTGAGAAGCCTACAATAGCAAACAACTAAAAAAATGACAAATTAAATTCTTTAGATTAATGGATTTGGAGTAGTGTAGATCTACAGCTGGCTAGTCAGAGAAAAAAGGATGACTGAGTAGAGACTTTGTAAATGAATTGATATCAGAGAGCTCCAGATGTGTAGGCTCATTGCGGGTGTAACCTGTCAACAAGGGATGCTTACTTCTTCTAGGCAACGGATCCTACCTCTTGAACTTTCAAAAGTCAGCTTCTTCTTAAATCAATCATTGAACATTCTGTTTTTTGATACAGATACTGAATACTTCCGTTTAGAAATATTATGAACTACTACTTCTACGGGAAGACTGGCGAGTATAAACAAGATTATCAAGCTTTATGAAATGTACTTAATTGACTTTTCAAACAAGTAAATGTTCGAATAAAGTAAATGGTATATGAGAATCATTTAAAAGAAGTCTTGCACAATATGTCTAGATAAGGACATATAATGTGTATTTGCCACATACTCTTCGTGTAATATTGTTCTCAAATAAAACATGTGAAAAGGAAAGTTGTCTAATCAATCAATACTAGTATTTTAAAAATTCAAATGTACACTAAAAGTCAGTGTAACATAAGAAGTTATCAGTGTCACTTTCTTCAACATGTCGGTTAAACAATATACACTGATTTCTTTTCTATCAATGTGCCTCTAAACACCTGTATTTTATTTTAATTCTACTCAAACGCTCAAAATAATAATCGACAAATTGGACAAATTCAAATTTAAAAAGTATTTTCACAGCTAATAATACGTTCCCAAGGAATTGATCAAATTTTCAAAACTGCTTTAGATAAGCATTAAGTATATATTTTAAATTTTTGCTAACTGCCAAGATTTTTCATCCTTAATTCTTCTGTGAATAATAATATATAATATCGGTTGATTTTTAGAAGAGGATCACAATGCCGATTAAAATTAATATATATCTATCCATTTTTTTTTCAAAATTAATTTTACTACTTTAATTGTCCCATTATTTTTTTTTAAAACTAAAAGTAAGTGATCCCTTATAATCGTTTGTACATGTAATAAATTATCAAAGACGGAGTAGAGAATTTACCCCTGGGAGCAGAGCTTTTATAACTGTTTATTACACAGAGAAGAAAAGAGAAGAAAACAAACGTTTCATTGTGGAGGTAAACCTATTGTTTCCATAAAAACGTTACAAAAAGTGTAAAACTTACAGATGTATTCGGTGTTTATAAAAACGTTTTTCAGGTATTACTTAACTTAATAAATGGTGTTTCTTAATACTTTGGCAAGGACAATCAAACTCGATCGTGAGATTTGCTTATGTCTTTGCAGTCTGTAATAACCTTCAACCTGCCGTATAATTAACCGTATCGTTCAACTTTCAAAAATAAACTAACAGCACAGGGGCTTGTCGAGAAATATTTATCTTCTTTTAATAAAGTTTTCCCTACTATAAAAATACTGTATTTTATAGTAGGGGTAGCTTTTATTAAAAGAAGATAAAATATTTCGTGAAAAGCCTCTGTTTACAGTTGCTATAAATCGCGATCGCACGATGTACATGTAATAAGGACCAAATTCTCAGTTCATTGAAGTTAGTGTTCAAAGTATTGTCAATGCTTTGGTAAATACTAATAAGAATTCGATATAATAGTTATAATAGCCAATCTTCGTACACCTCATATTGTCAATCTCTCACCAGGAGGAGTATTACGCCAACAGTATACAAATCATAGGAAGCGCTTTGCTGAAGTTACCGTTGTCGATAGGTAGCGCCTTGTGGAAGTTTCCGGTTTTGGTTGCAGAAGGATAAGGTTACGTGCCATAAAGCGATGTCAATAGGTAGCGCCTTATGGAAGTTTCCGGTTTTGGAGCACCCATGCCATAAAGCGGTTAGCTAGCTAACCGCTTAAAAAGAAGCTGTTCAAATCAGAATCTTGTCTCGGCCTAATATTTTCTTCTAAAAAATGTCATATAGGAATTTTAACCTCAAAAATGGGTAACTCACTAAAATTAAAAATTTCTATTCAAATTCAAATTCTTTTTTAAAAAATACCCAATCGAAAATGCATTTTTAATAAAATGGTAAATAAATTAAAATCATTTCGGGGTACTGCGTTTTTCAGAAAAGGACAGTGTTAAACTGTGCCGTACAGTAATGTACAGAACTATCTACTGTGAAATACTGTGATGTACTGTAATGTACAGTAAATGAGTACAGGGAATAATAGTAATGTATTGTGAAATACAGTAATCCGTACAGCAAAAATCTGTGACGTACAGTGGAGAGCAGTGAATGCGTATTGGGAAGTACTGTAGAGTACTGTAATGTACAGAGAAAACGTACTGTGAAGTACAGAGAGGTACTGTGAAATGCATTGCTTCTGTACAGTGAGGTACTGTAATGTACTGTGAAGAACAGAGGCAAGTACAGAGATTGACAGTGAAAGTAAAGAGATTTTGAGAGAATAATCAGAATATAAGGAAATTTCAAGTCCAGTAGTGTATATTTGTACTTCTCAAAATTCTTGCGCCACAGTTAAATTTGAAATGATGGAGAACCCAGTCACTAATTCTTGATATTTTCCCTTAAAAAAGTGAGTTGCCCTTCATTGGGACAAAGGACAAAAGAGGCGTATAACCCTTTTTGGACCCGTGTTAAGGTCTCTATGACCGATGCATGTACAAAACTTTTTAAATAAAACATGTCATCATTGTTACAAAATAAGTATTTCATTTATGTGATTTAATACAGATTTAATGAAAAATAAGTTTAATATGTGTTTACAATGCATTTATTTAGATATCGCTAAATACTGCTATAGCAGATTTAATGCAAAACGATACAACAGTCATAGTTCAATAACTAAGTCCGACTATCTGTATTCTGAGTACTTTGATTTTAATAATAAAACATACCTCTTTCGTACAGTCCGATCTGTCTGGGGTAGCGAACTATTATCAACGCTGTCAGCTGCTGGTTAGGGACACAGTGATACGTACTCCTGTCGTTGACGTCATCAGGACAGCCTCGTGACGTTGATGAAGCATTCCATGACGTTCTGCTCCTTGGACATTGCTCCACAGTGAATGCGGAGAATGGATATTGTAAACCTGGCATATTTACGGGACCCCTTGAGGAAAAAGGAGATACACAAAATGAGATACACATAATGACATTCACTTAATGACATTCACATAATGATATACACAAAATGAGATACACAAAATGATATACACAAAATGACACTCACATAATGACATTCACATATTAATCTTACATATTATTTATTCTAATAAAAAAAAGAACGATTACAAAAAATGAATCAATACTTTCAAGATGATAAGTGGCTAAAGTACTTTTAAAAGTGTATAAGAAGCGTTATATGGGTAAATTAAGTAGTTTATTTTTCAAACGACAAATTTAACGTAAATGACTTCTCATTATTTTTTATACTATTGTTTTATTTTAGAGTTAAAAATCTAATTTGTTGCATTCTTGACCAAAAGCATAAGAATGCAAAAAATTCCAAATTTTTAACTCTAGAATTATGAAATGAAAAGTACATAAGAGATTGTTTTGTTGTTTTTCAATGAATTTGAAAATGAATTACTTGAACTACTTGAATCTATGATAGATTTTATTGTGTTTATTTAAAACATTTATAATAAAATCACAAAATGGCAAAAACACATCTAAGGTGATAAAATTTATATGGACCTATTTTCAAAATAAAACTGTAGTATGTTAGTACTTAATAATAGAAAAAACATTAATAAATGAAATTTATAAACATGAATATACGATTTTTTTTTGTCGTATATCTTGAATGTGTTGCACATTTAGCCTCAAAAAATGTAAATCTGAAGCACAGACAGACCTGTAATTGATGAATCTATTTGGTAAAAGGGTTCTTTGTGTTTTTATTTTCCAAATCAAAAAATCGGAAAAACCATAAAATGATTATAGCTTTATTATGCCTGAGAGCATACATGTAACATCAAACGTTGCTCTCCTGGCATTATTTGGTGTGCACACCAGAGGTCTAAAATGATGATGAGTCATGCATATAAAGTTGCCTCTCATTAATGCATTTTACACTTCCAAAATTCTTTAATTTTTGTATTTTTTAAAAAGAATTTTTACGATTGTTGTTTGTTTTTGGCACCACTACATTTTTCTGTTGCACTCATGATATGATATAACATTAATTCAATTATCAGCCATGACATCAATTTGATTGTCCTAATAGTCCGTAAATAGATGTATGATAAATACTTTACCCTGATATTGTAGACTATAAAGCTCTAGGCTATATTTGATACGTGGCTTTATTGAAATTAAAGAGAAAATAGATTTTTGGACATGAAACTCACTCTAAAATATGGTGTACATAGCTTACAGATTTTAAAAAACACAACCTTTCTCCATTAAAGCGTTTGTTTAGGACAGTTTTTAGCCTTTTGACACCCTAACACAGATCTACGTTTGTTAATTATTATTGTTTACCTGTTTTAATCTGCCATCACTGGTTTTACCCGGATATCTACCTTTCTTATTTATATAATGAAGGATATGGAGATAACGAACAGTATTCAACCTCAAAGTCCATAAAACAATATAAAACATGAGCAGAGCAAACACGGACAACCGAAACATCAGAGGTGGGATCAGGTGAGCATCCCCTGCCGACCTGTCACACCCGTCGTGTGCTCCCTGTCATGATCAGAAAATAATGGAAAAAATACGTCGTTATTTCAGTGTATAAAAAATTGAATAACAATTTGTATTTAAAAATTTAGTCAGCATTTTAATCAATTATAAATTGCATTTAAGGTTTTAAGGCTGAGGAGTAAACTCAGGTGACGTATTGCTATCCGTTTTTCGTCCGTCGTTGTGCGTCGTGCATTAACATTTGAACATATTTAGCTTCTCTGAAACCACTAAACCAATTTCAACCAAATTTGGAATATAGCATCTATGGGTGAAGGCAAACAAAAATTGTGAATTTCATTGTTCCTGTCCTTCTGAGGCCTGGGGGAAGGGGCAAAAACCACTAAAATTAATGCAATCTATAAAAATCTTCTTCTTTACTCCTGGACATCAAGCAGTCAAACTGTTTGCACGATTGTAATCAGCATTGAGTCCTCTACGAAAATTGTGAAATTCATGGCTCCTGGGTCAGGGGTTCTAGTGCTAGGGCGGGGCTATATAGATTATATAGTGAAAATGCATAAATTCTTCTTTTCTGTTTGTGGGCATTTTAAATAAACTAACCAAGTGCATAGTTATGTTGAATAAGACTGCCTCTTCTCAAATGGTGAATTTATTGGCCCCAGGGTCAGAAGTTCTAGTGGTAGGGTGGGACTATATAGATTATATAGTGAAAATGCAAAATTTCTTTGAGATTCTTTCTCTCTGTTTATGGGCATTAAAAAACTTAGCAATTGCATGGCTAAGTTGAATAAGGCTGTATTTTTCAAAATTGTGAATTTCATGGCCTCAGGGTCAGGAGTTCTAGTGCTAGGGCGGGGCTATATAGAATATATAATAAAAAATGAATAATTTCTTTGAAAATCTTCTTCTTTGCTCCTGAGTATTAAATAAAATAACCAAGTACATAGTTATGTTGAATAAGGCTGCTTCTTTCAAAATTTGTGAATTCCATGGCCCCAGGGTCAGGGGTTGGTGTCCAGTCAACTCGTACACAAACCGAGTCGTACACAAACCAGGTCGTACACAAAAAGTCAACTCGTACACAAAGCAGAAGTCAACTCGTACACAAAGCAGAAGTCAACTCGTACACAAGACTTTTATCATTAGTACATAGGTTTTCCTTAGTGTAGAAAAATTCAGAGGTCAACTCTGTACACCAAGACTTATCTCTGATTTTACCATTTGTGCAAATTAATTTGCCCAGGTGTCAATGTAGATATATAATACGTTCAATCGGTACCGAGACACAGTTCGATTATTGAAGATTAGATTATTCTAACTATAGCTATTGTCAATGGTACATATTTTTATGTATATATATATTTATTTGAATTATGAATGAGAAGTTTATTTTTTTTTTTAATTTGTGAATTTTTAAATCGTAAATCAAAATTTTTATCAATATATTTTAAAAAAAAAAATGGTGATACGTAAATTTCACATTTTAAAAATTGTCTTCTTTCACCATATCCATGCAAATAATATATGTATTCATATGAATATTGTTATAAAAATTTAGAATAATCATCATAATAATTTTATCATTCAATTAACTATATTATTTTATTTAGTATTAATTTAACATTCAATCAAATGAATCAAGCAGTAGTGAATTGCTATGTAAATGATTGTTAAATGTTTGATTGTAAATTTGTTTTGCTTCCCAACTTCTTAAGGCACAGCAGGGTTCTGTCTGGGAGGGGGAGCTTACGAGCCAGCGTCTCTATTAATCTCCAATTTGTAACTGTCATTTTGGGATGACCTGGTATAAAAGGGGTGTCAATTTCTATAATTAGCTGTAGACTTGTTGGTTTTGAAGATGTCAGAGGAGCAATTGAGATGAGCGCGTGGAGATCTTATAATTAATTAATTGCTTTGGTTTTCTTTGGGATTTAACAATTGACACCAAATATTTCACCGAGATCTCTGGTAAATTAATTGAAGGTCAGTAGTTTTCGGTGAAATTATATTGTGTTAGCTAAAATATTTAAACAGCTACACATCCCAAATTGTATTCTGTCTACTTAGGAAATTATTTTCAAGTTTCACCTAAATCATTTGAACGGTGTATCTACTTGGTGAATCTTAATTTCGGTGAATCAACACCGAACTCCACCGAAATATTTACCAAGGTGCGAGTTCTGGTGTTCGGTAAAAATCAATTCTTGAGTATAATAAAATCATTTATTAACCTTAAATTCGTCATCTTTCAAGGGATATTGGTAAGTTATTGAGTTATTAAAGAAGTTGGGATTAAAATGTGTTCATTTAAATTTTGCATCCTTATATATTCATGTTTACATAAATAAATTGTTAGAATAGAATTTGATTTATTTCTTAAAGAAAAGTAATTAAATGGTTTATAAGTTTTCACAAGGATTTAATATTACACTGGGATTTATAACTTTGGAATCTACCAATTCAGTGAAATGTTGTTGAACAGTCTGTGATTCAATTTGGAGTATATGATAAAGGTGTTCTAGTGATAGAGCGGGGCTATATAGATTATATAGTAAAAAATGAATAATTTCTTTGAAAAATCTTCTTCTTTGCTCCTACGTATGAAATAAAATAACCAAGTACATAGTAATGTTTAATAAGGCTACCTCTTCCAATATTGTGAATTTCATGGCCCCTGGGTCAGGGGTTCTAGTGCTAGAGCGGGGCTTATATAGATTATATAGTGAAAATGCATAAATTCCTTAAAACTCTTTTTTCTGCTCCTGAGTATTTAACCAATGAACTATGTGCATAGTTATGAGGAGGAAGGATGCCTCTTTGTGATTTTTGAATTTCAGGGTCCCTGTGCTAGAGATTCTTGTGGGGAGGGGGGCTCTGATGTTTATATAGTGAAAATGCTTGAATTCTTTGAAAATCTTTTCCTTTGTTATTGGGTATAATGCCAATGATCTTTGTATACATATTTATGAAAAAAAACCTGCTTCTTCAAAAAATGGTTAATTTCATGTCCCCTGCGACAGAGGTTCTTTGAGGGGGGGGGGGGTAACATAGTCTGAAATAATTTAATGCTTTAAAGTCTGCACTTTGGTATTAATCAACAGCACGATGATTGATTGTATACTGTTTAACGTCCCTCTTGAGAAATTTTACTTCATATGGAGACGTCACTACTTGCCGGTGGAGAGCTCCAAATTTTGTCCTATACTCGGCACTTAGGGTCATTGAGCAGGGAGAGATCTTTTTCGTGTCAGCACCTACTGCGACACGGGACCTCGGTTTATACGGTCTCATCCGAAAGACCGGTCTCCACGACCCACAGTGGGATTCGAACCCGCGACGTTAGGATTGACTCCTTACTTCGCAACTCTAGAGCAGACGCTCTAACCACTGCGCCACGCGAGCGATAACAGCACGATAAACTTAAATTTTAAAAAAATTAAAAAATTAGATGTGGCCCCAGGATCAGTGGTTCCTGTGGGATGGGGGAGCTCAACTGTGGACCCGCCCTAATAGAAAAAGCCTTGACCCAGGGGCCATGAAATTCACTAAAAGTGGAAATGCATTTTCTCTTGGTTATTTGATCTGCCTCTGGGTTTTAAGTAACCAAAATGAGCCTGCTGAGTGTATAATTATGATAAGCAATGGTGCCTCTTTCAAAATTGTGAATTCCATGGCCTTTAATTTAAAACCTGAATCCAATTCAATTGTTGGAAAGTTGTCGCGTGATACTCAAGTGACCTATAAGGCCATTGGGCCTCTTGTTAATTTTTCATTTCACTTTTTACATTATGGTTAAATATCAATTTTTCTGTTAATTATCGTAATTAGGATTGTAAGAAATAATGAAATAGGAAATTTTTCAGACACTTATGAAACTCAAAATACGATGACACATTTTACATCTGGTCTCGGAGCAATAAAACTTAAAAAAAATCACTTTTGACATAAATTTCACTTTTCTTACTATATTTTATATTCTCTCTTTGTGAAACTGTGGCTGAGAAAAAAAAACAAAAAAAAAAACAAGAGGCCCACGGGCCTTATAGGTCACCTGAGCATTATGCAACAACTTTCCAGTTACAGTGTATTGAATTTGATTTATGTTTTAAGCCAGATGCTACATGGCATTCACAATTTTGAAAGAGGCACCATTGATCATCATAACAATACGCTAAGCAGTTTTTCTTAGCTTGGTTACTGAATACCCATACGCAGGGTAGGGGAACAAAAATGCACTCCAACTAATCAGTAATATTCAGCAATAATCAGTAGTGCCGCTAACACTGTGACATAAACCCTTGACCTTAGATTCACATATTGCGCAAATTGTTCAAGGCATCCTAAAAATTGCCTATCAAAAAATAAATAAATGTTTTATAAATATAAAGGAGCAGATTTCAAACAATTAATTCATTTTCAGTATATAAGTAAAGCCCCCCCCCCCCCAACCCTGACCCTGGGGCCTTGAAATTCACAATTCTGCAAGATTAGGGCCCTTGCTCATCAGAACTATATAGGTAGTTCATCTGCTTCATACCTAGAGACAGAGAAGAAAATTTTCAAAGATTTATTGTATTTTCACTATATAATCAATAGATCCCCTCCCTTACACCAGAACCCAAGACCCTGGGGCCATTTAATACCTAGGAGCAGAGAAGAATATTTTCAAAGAATTCATGTATTTTCACTATATAATCTATAGAGCCCTGCCCTAACACCAGAACCCCTGACCCTGGGGCCATAAAATTCACAAATCTGGAAGAGGCACTCTTGCTCATCATAACTATGAACTTAGTAAGTTTATTTAATACCTAGGAGCAGAGAAGAAGATTTTCAAAGAATTCATGTATTTTCACTATATATAATCAATAGAGCCCCCCCCCCCAAAAAAAACAGAACAATTGACCCAGGGGCCATAAAATTCACAATTTTGGTTGAGGCACTCTTGCTCATCATAACTATGCACTTAGTTGGTTTATTTAATACCAAGGGGCAGGAAGAAGATTTTCAAAGAATTCATGTATTTTCACTATTTATATTCAATTGAGCCCAATCCTAACACCAGAATCCCTGACCCTGGGGCCATAAAATTCACAATTTTGGTAGAGGCACTCTTGCTCATCATAACTATGTACTTTGTTGGTTTATTTAATACCCAGGAGCAAGGAAGATTTTCAAAGAAATCATGCATTTTCACTATATACTTATTTAGCCCCGCCCTAGCACTAGAACCCCTGACCCAGGGTCATGAATTTCACAATTTTGGTAGAGGACTCAATGCTGATTACAGTCATGCAAATAGTTTGACTGTTTGATGTCCAGGAGAAAAGAAGAAGATTTTCAAAGATTGCATTAATTTTAGTGGTTTTGGCCCCACCCCTCAGGCCCCAAGGGGGGGGGGGCAGGGACCATGAATTCACAATTTTTGTTCCCCTTCAGTCATAGATGTTTTGTGCCAACTTTGGTTGAAATTGGTTCGGTGGTTGCAGAGGAGAAGCTGAAAATGTTCAAATTTTAACACACGACGCACGACGACGGACAAAAACGGATAGCAATAGGTTTACTCAGGTGACCTAAAAATGGGACCGTATATGTTTTATGGCCCGAAGCAAGGGACAGAACAAATAAGGAGCTCTGAAAGGAACATGACGTAATAAAAAGGATATGGAGAAAACGAACAGTATTCAATATTAAAATCCATAAAACAATCAAATTAGGAG
>NW_026941416.1:0-13478 GCF_032062105.1 Saccostrea cuccullata
GAACAATAAAAATCAATAACTTAATTAAAATGTACGTTGTGGGTCTAATTTCATGTGTCTGACAGTATAGACCTGGTTACTTTAATTCATGTTGAGTATAAGATTGTATAAGAATAGAAAAAAATAATGTTGCAGCTGTTGCAGAAAAAACATAATGAAAGGTAGGGTTTTTCTGCAATACGGCTACGTTAATATCTTTTTAACAAATAAAATAATGTTTATATTTAAATACATGTAGATGTCTAAAACAATAACAAGAAATATTTTTTCATGAATATCATTGTGTCGTAATTCCATGCCCTACTTATGAGACTTGCAAATTTAAGAAAGTATGAAAGTAAATGGAAACAGAGACATTTGAAGCACTATCTCAAGAAATGTTTTCTTGAAATATTGGCATTCTTATTTAATTTCGATTTCAGTATCTGGCCCTCCAACTTATCTAAGTGTAAATGAAATTGGTAGCAGAGGGTTCAAAATTAGATTTGATACACCTGAAATAAGGTAAGGAACAGATGTATACATGCAGAAATATTCAGTCCTTTTTAACTATGTTTTTAATTTCTCGAGTGGAAGGAGGACTTTCTTGAATCTAAAATTCTTGCAAATTTTTTAAAATCCTGTCTTGAGAATTTGGAATACTAGTATTCTTAATATAACAATTTCCCATCGTTTGTGTTTTTATATTAGAGTTTTCAAGGCTATGGCACTATAATTGAGTGATTTTAAACATAGTTCATAGCAAAAGGATTCTGAGAGTGAAAATTGTCAACATGGATTTTGACATTGAGTGGAGGAATTCTAGGCAGTTTTTGCCAATGGTCTTTTACATACAGTATCAGTACATAATTTACTTTGAAAATATCACGTGTAAATATTTTTTTTTATTAAAGAGTTAAATAACAGTATTCCCTTGATCGAAACTGCTGTATACTATTTTATCTTACGTTTGAAATGTTCAGATGTAACTACTCCTTATATTCTTAATATTTGTTATGAAGTTATTATATTTAATATTTATGTTAAATAGTCTTCTGTGAATAAAATGATAATATATAGTTATTTTAACTTAATTTAGAACATTTAGCTACTTTTTACATGAATATACCGAGATACATGTAAGCATATATAGAAACCACTAAATCAGATCCATTGTTCAAAGTTAACCATATATTATGTCAAAAGAATCCCAGAACGTATGACCCCCTCGCACTTATAGGTTTCCTAGATAAAAAACTTTCACGTAAATAAGTCAAACCTGGTATACCAGACAAGCTTTAATTGGTGTATTGTCTGACCCTCATACTAGATTACCTATCCCTTCAAGACGATCTTATCCTATACCCTTATACCCTGGCTGGTGTTGCTATCAATATCAGTAGTGGTAACCTTGATAAAGTGTAATCAAAACTGAACCAAACTTAAAGAAAACTTGCATGGATGCTTGATCTGATCTACATATTTCAGATAAGTGAACAGTTAAATTTTGAGGAACAGGTCCATTTTAAATTATGAGCCTTGTAGCCAACTTGCATTGATGGTGCATCTAAGGACGTATAATACCAAACATGCTTAAGATGCTGGGTTCAATTTTAGTTTTATGGATAAATGGCTGGGTTGAAATATTTGATACAGAACCATTTTCGAGTTACTTACCTCAAACCTTTGGTGACCGAACCTGCATCTAGGACCAAACTCTCAGACCTGGGCCTGGGTTCTGAATCTTACAAAAATTAGCTAATGGTTCCTTTTTCTTAGAAATGCAATTTCCAGCAACACTATATAAGGACTTTTGAAAAAAAGTTCACATTAATAGTTGCTCCATCTCTAACCCAGTCTTTCTCTTTAAGGTTAAATTTCAAGGTATTTTAGCCGTTAATTGTGTCTTAATTTTTAAAATCAACAAGAATGCTCATTTAACAATTAAGGTAGCTTGTCAATTTCAATAATGATGAATCAAAAGTAGGAATCTTACCAGATTTTGGAGATGATTGAACACACCCAGTTCATCCAAAAACCTGATATATATCAGCCCATGGTACACCAAGTAACAGACCTAAAACCACACACCCACTACCTTGTTAAAGTGGCAGCAGTTAATGGAAATGGTGAAGGGCGCTTTATTAATGCAACAGCAAAGACTGAGGAAGAAAGTAAATAATTACATGAATTATTTGACTTTTCCATAAATAATATGCATCTTTAAGAATTAAAAAAATCAAGATCTCAGAAAATGACTTAAAAGATACCTTTATTTTTTGGTAGTTGAAATATTTGAAATATTGCTGACCTTAAAACTACCTTATTAATTTTTTAGCTTAAAGCTTTCATATTTACCTTACATTGATTTGAAAGTCTTCTTGTTATTATAATATTTCTAACCTCTAACCTCATCCTAATATTATTCAGCGCCACAAAAACCTGGTAGTTTAAAAGCAACTAATATACAGGCAAAGACTCTTACATTATCTTGGGATGTAGCAGGTCCCCCACCTGGCAACACAACCTACACTATAGAGATGCATGAAGGGACTGATGATACTGGAACACACTTTATCCTGAAACAACCAAAACTGTACACATACGGTGTGTATTAAAGTTCATTTTTATTTAATTATGTTCAGTTTTGCATGATTCATGATTTGTACGGTTTGTATTCATTTAAATGAAATATGCCAACATACGATATGTCCAATACACTAAGTTACCAGTTATTGCCAACTCAACCCACTAACTAAAATTCACGTGGTTTGTCAATGAACCTTTTAAAGTGATTGAACACGATGTTTTTGTGAAAAAAGTATACCCCATATGCTGGCCTTTAAGTAACCTTTAAACACTTTTAGGTAACAGCTGGCACATTATTCTAAAAATTTAGTGGCTTATGCACATTTTTAGGTGACACCAAATATTTAAGCCAATAGCAGTCATTATAGGGAGATGGTGTCTGTTGCCCCTGTCATTTGTAAAAGTGGAAGAGAGAAACTTTGATTCTCTTTAACTCCACCACTTGGTTGGAATAGTAATATTCAAAAGGTGTAAATGCATCATTACTTCAAAATATGAATAAATGAGGGTTAATGGTTAAAACATTATATTGTAGTAATAGTATTTCAAGAAAAAGTTATTGATAGAGTAAATGCTGTTGTATTCAATTTAATATCAACTTACAATGGAGTTAGAGGTTATTTAAGGGATTGTTTTTTTAGCTCACCTGAGCCTAAGGCTCAAATGAGCTTTTCAGATCACATTTTGTCCGTCGTCCGTCTGTCCGTCTGTCCGTCCGTCTGTAAACTTTTCACATTTTCGACTTCTTCTCAAGAACCACTGGGCCAATTTTGACCAAACTTGGTACAAAGTATCGTTGGGTAAAGGGAAATTTAAATTGTTAAAATGAAGTGCCAAGTTTCCTCAAAAGGGGAGATAATCAAGAAAAGACAAAAATAAGGTGGGGTCATTAAAAAATCTTCTTCTCAAGAACCACTGGGCCAGAAAAGCTGAAACTTATGTGGAAGCATCCTGGGGTAGTGTAAATTCTAAATTGTTCAAATCATGACCCCCGGGGTTTGGGCGGGGCCACGGTGGGGAATCAAAGTTTTACATAGAAATATATTGGAAAAATATTTGAAAAACTTCTTCTCAAGAACCACTGGGCCAGAAAAGATAAAACTTATGTGGAAGCATCCTGGGGTAGTGAAGATTCTAAATTGTTCAAATCATGACCCCCCCCGGGATTGGGTGGGGCTACAATAGGGAATCAAATTTTAACATAGAAATAAATTGGGAAAAACTTTGAAAATCTTCTCCTCAAGAACCACTGGGGCTGAAAAGCTGAAACTTATGTGAAAGCATCCTGGGGTAGTGCAGATTCCAAATTTTTCAAATCATGACCCCCGAGGGTAGGGCGGGGCCACAATGGGGAATCAAAGTTTTACATATAAATATATTGAAAAAATATTTTGAAAATCTTCTTCTCAAGAACCACTATCCCAGAAAAGCAGAAACTTGTGTGGAAGCATCCTGGGGTAGTGTAGATTTCAAATTGTCTTAATTATGATCAGTGGGGTAGGGTGGGGTCACAATATGTATCACAAGGGGGAAATCTGGTAAAGAACAGAATGGTCAAAGCTTCTCAGGTAAGCGATGTGGCCCATGGGCCTCTTGAAATATTATGTGAGGGTTATTGGTTTGTAAACCACATAGACTTGTCACGTACGCATATTTCATGAAGCGCGCTAGTTTGTTTGTAGAACTCAGGACAGATCACTTTAACTATACATAAACAGAAAACAATGCAATCAAAGCTTTTTATGCAGTGTATAGAGGGTCCTCAATTGGGAAAATACAAAATCTACTCCAACTTATCTTTTTTACATCTTTATTTAGGTTTTCGCCAGAAGTCATTGCCCATAGTTGAACTAGAGGAATACTGGCCATACAAGTTCAAAGTAATTGCTGCTACAGTAAAAGGGATTAATGAATCAGATTTATCAGATATTGTCAGAACAAAACAAGCAGGTTCGTCTTCATTTATATGATACTGCTTACATAATTATTCTTTATTTTAGAAATAAAATCGGAGTTTAGACTAAACATGCCTTTATAAGGAAAATATAAAATGTAATTTAAGGAATTGATAGACCTAGTATAGAATGCCACTTTAGTTCTGTTCTTATTGAGGCACCTGGATCTTACCAGTTGACACAAATAACATACCTAAGAAGAGCAATTCAAATCTATTTCTCAGTTTCAAGTCTGTTCAGATCTTGGTCCCACAGTTTAGGGTATGGCCACACTAACTTTATATAGGGAATCAAATTTAAATCTACAGATATTCCAAATCTGTGTTGATTTGAGTTAATTTAAATTACTGAACATGCTGTAAGAGCAGAGCTAAAATTTGGCGATAAGACTTTTGCTATGCAGTAAAATTTTTGGGAAACGAAAAGAAAGTTAAAATTTAATATAGAATAGGTATTTTATTTATTATGCTAACCTCCTCTGCAAAAAGATTGATTATGGTTTTAATGTTTATATATACTTTATTCTTTTTTGGCATGTAGCACCAGGGCCAGTGGAAAACTTGACTGTCAATATTAAAGATGAGAACTACAGAGTGGCATACGCATATTGGAACATTCCATCACTGAGGAATCGGAATGGTGTCTTAAAAAATTATCATTTCAAAATCACTCATAATGGGGTATTTAGTTTTTCCAATTCACATGTACTGAAAACTTTATCAAAGTTGCTGGACTTCATTTTTGACAAAGTATTGCGTACAGGCTATCTGTAACCCATTTGTCCGCAATACTCTGAAAATTTTGTGAAGAGGGCTTATAAAGGCTATGCCTGCTGCCCAATCCGTTTATGTTAAATTTTACATAATGAAATATGTTCAAATCAAATCAGAACACCTTTCTATATGAAACTATTTTGCAGAACAGACTGTACTGTATGCATGTATATATAAGGAATATGTATATTTCTACAATACTGTAGGACTTTAATTTTTGATCAAATAGAAAAATTACCAGTTGTAGAAGTAAGTCATTAAAAAAACTACATAAGATCACCCATAGTCACTGTCTATGTTAAAAAAATTAGGAAGAAAAAATATTGCAGGATCGGGAACAAGCCATTTGCTACCCTACTGAGTTAGTTGTCAATGACATATCAGGTAAACAATGAATTGATTTAACTGCAGTCTTCACCTAAGATTAAATATTTTGACATTTTTTTTCTTTTACAGACAGATATATTAACAGGAACAATTCCAGTCTCCCTCCCAATACAACGTGTTAAACAATATTTTACAGTTGTGCCAGAGGAAGCATATACAATAACAGTAAGTCTTTATCTCAACCTATTTCAATTTTACTGTCTACATGTTAAGCATTTTGTTTAAAAAATCTTTTAGACTTAAGATTTTATATTTATTTATTGCAAATGCACATTTAGGGGTTTAAAGATAATTTAGATTCCAGGTTGGCAGCATTATCAAGATAATTCAATCAATCTTCAAATGCTGATACATATTGATAGTGGTCAAAATTATTTCTATTTATTAAATAGAGTTTTTTTAATTAAATAAGAAAAAAAACCTATTTAAGATATTTTTATCAATTGAAACAACATATTCTGATGCATACATGTATTTGGTAAGATGTTTTCAACTTCAGCAGCACCTTTCTTTTTTCCCGACTTTTTTTATGATTATCTCACTTAAAATATTATCAACTCTTATAATCAGATCAAAGATATACAGTTTTATCAAGTAATAATTTAAAGTGTATAGCTTATCGATTATATTGATTTCCTTGTTTTAAAGGTATATGCCACAAATAATGAGAGTATATCAGGTCAGGATGCCCAGCATACCCATACAGTACCTGCTGGTCGTGAGTATTCTTGTGTATATCAATCTACTTTTTATTCACTTTCACCTCAGATTTGTTCGTAATGCAGCAGAATAAAAACTTTCTTACTTTGTCTCCACTTTAGGTCCTCCAATAGACAACAACATAGAATTGATAAGTACTATGCCAGGTCTACACAAGTCTTCACAGCAAACCATCACAGTAGAACTTAACACAGATTTCTTTAGAAATGATTTAAACGGAATACTAGTTCTATTTGGAATAACTGTGTGTGAAAAATCTAAATGTAAAAGTTAGTAGAACTCAACACAATCTTAATTAATATAGATATTAATTATATATATGATATTTAAATTTTATTTGCAATCTCTGCAATTTTAGATCACGGATCATTAAGTGTAAAAGAAAATTGGGAAAGGCTACCAAACTGGCATGATGCCAGTAAAACTGGATTTCCATTATAAAGAGTCACAAATCAAACGTACATGGACGAAATCAGGAATGGAGGTACTTCTCTAAATCATACATATTTTGTTTTCTTGACTTTTTGTGCTAACACAGGGATTGTGAAACAAGTAACTGTTCTGTTTCCATCTGTCACTACCTACTAGTTACTCTGAAACATCTTAACATTTTTGCCTTACTCCTTAACATGGTGTTACCGATTTCCATGGCGTTACTAATTAATGTCGTCATATCTAATGAGGGAACACAGGTGAAACCAGACTGATATGTTATCCAAAAATTTCTATAGAAATTTTAACATAATGTCCTCTTGTACAATTTTTTTTAGCAATCTATGTGTACATGCGTCATTGTATGTCCACGTATAGTCTGTGCTGCCATGCTTTTATTGCCAAATATGACGAAACAGAAGTAAAACAATCCACAATTTAAAGAATAATTTCATTTACTTACTTAATCTCAGGTTCTAGACTAACTTTCTAAAAACAGTGAACAATAGGATCAAAGTTATCACTATAGGTAACTTTATTTAATTATAATAAAGTTTTGCCAGGTCCGAATTCTTTACCTTAATGCTTGATTGTTTTTATGGATACCATCCCTGGTCGAAACCAGTCAACAAAATATTTTTATTGCTGTATTTTCACGAATGTGTTGGTGCCCTTTTTGATATCTTTAAAACCATATATCAAGAACAAGTACTTAGATGAAGTATGTCCAGAATCATGGGACAATATCAATCAAAGAATACACAGCGTATCCTTGCATCCAGACCATTCATTTTTCAGTTTTAAAATTGGGTTGGTTACGCCAAAATTCTGAAATCAACTGAAGTCTAAAGAACAACTTGGACAGAAATAATTTAAATTTTTGTGAATGCTTTGTAGGATATAAATTATAGAAAATATTTTGTTCATCTCTTGAATTTCAGATTTTTCGAAATAGACTGTACGAAGAATGAAGTATTAGTATCTTACGTTTTTTACCTCAGACACTGAAATGTGTTCTCGGAAACAAACAATAACTTATTTGAACAGTCAATCTTTTTCGATTACATTTTTGGAGAAAGCACTTAATGATTGTTTAATCAAATTTTCAAATCCTTATGCAAATTTAACTTATTTTATAAATGTATTTTTTTGAAAGTTTCTTTTGTTTTATTCAGATCTTAAGTTAAAGACAAAATATATATACTTTCACAAATAAAGCATAAAAATTAAGGGATCATCGTTTTTCATCAAGACTTCATATTTTTGTAGGATCCAGAAGAAAAAGATCAACATCATCTGAATTTACCATTGGTGAAGATCCAGCATGTTCCTCAATGAGTTCCAATGTATACTGTAATGGACCTCTTAATTCTGGACAATCATACAGGTATGGACTCTTCTGTTTAAAGATCCAGCATTCAACCTTCACGACTCCAAAAACAATGTGACATCACAATAGGCTCGTCGTTGAAGTCAAATATACAAACAGGTAAAAATGGCTTGATTTGCGGACACCTCGGACGCGGAGATTTATTACCGTTTTTTTTTTTTTTACTAACCATTGCATAAGGGATACTTATATCCTCGACGAATGTGGATACGAGGCACGACACATCATAGGATTAACAGGACACAAATCCGAGTCTTGCATTAAACACTATGCATTCCGTCTGAATGAAACAGAAAAAGAGTGAGATGTCAAAGCCGATGTCATCGAAGTTTATCATAACCAGGAAAACAGTAGCAATGGAAAACAGTACAGAAAATTTTGAACTGGACTTTTTGAACGACATCGATGACCAGTACCTGATGAATGTGATGTAGCAGCCCATCATGAACACTAAACCCCGTCCTCAAAACTTCATTACTAAATGCAGTGTTACGATAAACTACAATTACAGTTAGGATTGAATAGACAGACGTTCATTGCTACCTTAAAAATTTACAATTTTTCATAAAAGTAAACGGACAATTTTATTTACGTTTCATTTTGTCATGTTTCTTCACAATAAATAAAATTGAATTCTTTACTGTATTTCATATATAACAAAACATTAACTAGGGCTAATTGTAACGGGAACCGTTACAGATGTTCCCCAAACGCTCTCCAACTCCCTTTTGTGCCATATTCCGTGTAAGCTTCATTAAATAAGACAAACGCGATACATTTAAGATTTTAACAAAGTTTTCCCAGAGGTAATCAATTTCAGCATTGCACGCATGCGCATTTGAATGCATGTGCGTAATGACCATATCATCTTGTCTACACTAATCATATATTTTAATATACTAAATATTACAGATTTAATCCAAAAATATGTTTAATCTAGTGTATTTGTAATTTTACTCATTTCACGTGCACGCACGTGCATGCATGTGCATTATGACCATACCCTTTTGTAGGAGTCTATAATGTCTATCTAAAGTTCTGAATCCCATGCTGTTTGGTTGAAAACCAAGGGAGTTATAGCCATTTAAAGTTTAAGCAAATCAGATTGCAGCGCACGTGCATGCGCGTGATTTGATGAAAATTATTATATATCATATTGTAGGATATCCTAAAGCATGTCTATATTTTAAATTTCAAAGCATTTCGTCAGAAAACAAAAAAGATATTGAGAATTTTGTTTCAGCCAATCAGAGCGAAGCGCACTTTCATGCACGTGCAAGCATGCTCATGATGACCATACCTTCTTGTAGGAGTCCATTACGTCTGTCTATGTTCTAAATCCCATGCTGTTTGGTTGAAAAACAAGGGAGTTATAGCCATTTAAAGTTTTAGCCAATCAGATTGCAGCGCACGTGCATGCGCGTAATTTCATGACAATTTCTATATATCATATTGTAGAACATCCTAGAGTATGCCTATGTTTTAAATTTCATAGTATTTCGTCAAAAAACAGAAAAGATATTGAGATTTTTGTTTCAGCCAATCAGAGCGAAGCGCACGTGCATGCGCGTGAGTTCGTGCTAATTTGACAGTGTCACATTATCTACACTATTAATATATCTTTAAATAATAAGTTTCAAATCATTTCATTAAAAAATGTAAAAGTTATAGCTATATTAAGTAAACAAGTCATTTCACGTGTTGCACGCGCACGCACGTGCATGCGTATGCGCGCAAAATGACCTTCGTTCCGCACACCTACACTACACACCCATTAACCCTGAAAAGGTTTTAGGTCAGTTGGGTGAACAGTTTCCGAGAACACTCGCGGACAAAAAAGTACCGGAGAACAAATAAGAAAAAAAATGACAATAATAATAATAATACGAAACCGAGTAAAAACAATATGTTCCCAAACTCCGTTTGGGGAACATAATTAACTGTGTTTTCGGGCATCATTGATTATGTTCGCCCCCCCCCCCCCGGAACGAAAATATTGCCCTCCACTTCGTGTCGGGCAATATGTCGTTCCTCGTGGGCTAACATAATCAATGTTACCTCAACCCCAGTCAATATTTGTATAGTATTATCCATGATATCAGCGCTGGGATATACCCTTTGCATTTCTGACATTTGGCCTTTTTATAGTCATGGTATTGGCGTGGAATGGTGACGTATTTTTGTACTTGTGTTCTTGCTTTGTCTTTGTTTATATTTTATCTACGTTAGTGTATTTGTATCTGTGTATCGGTTGTAGGTTTCTTTTAATTAGTATGTTTCTTTCTTTACGTGGAATTAGAGGAAAGTTATTTGTATTGTTGCAAAATATGTAGTGCATAGCTGTGTCTGTTGAGTACTCTGAACAGTGACTAAATGAGCAGCTGATTTAGGGTGTCTCAGACATTTTTATAACAAACATTTCTATAATTTAAAAGTAAGTGAACTCCTAAAAGATGTAAATATGTTATATTAACCAATTTTGTATAATTCCAGGGTGATTTTATTTGCCTGTACAAATGGAGGATGTACACACTCCGTCCAATATGGGCCATATTCAACAATTAATATACGAGGTATGTATTCAGCCTTTGTTTAGCTAGCTAACTTACATGTGTAAATAAGGGAAGCTTAGAATTGTGAGGAAAGACTATTTATTGTAAAATATTAAGCGTAGGACTGTATACTGAGACTGAGATTCCGCGGAATTATGACCCCGTGGAAAAAAGTACGTCTACAATATATATATATATATATATATATATATATATATATATATATATATATATATATATATATATATATTGATATTGAATAACTTTAAGCCAAACGGTTCATCAGTATATATAAAACAAGAGGCCCAGGGGCCACAGCGCTCACCTGAGCACATCGGGCTTGAATTTACTCCCCCCCCCCTGCCAGGCGTTCATCATTTGAAGTGACTAGAATCTACACTACCGGAGGGTGATTGCATATAAATACCCCGGGTATCACTAATCATAGCTTTGAAGTACTTGAAAAGAAGATTTTAAAAGGTTTCCCTAAATATCCCTATGTAAAACTTGGGTCGGCCATTTTGGCCCCACCCTTGCCCCTGGGGTCATGATTTGAACAAACTTGAATCTACACTACCTGAGGATCTTCTCACATGAGTTTCACTTTCCTAGCCCAGTGGTTCTGAGAAGAAGATTTTTAAAGATTTTTCTTAATATATTCTTATGTAAACAGGGTTGGCCATTTTTGGCCCATCCTTGCCCGGGGGTCATGATTTGAACAAACTTGAATCTACACTACCTGAGGATGATTCCACATGAGTTTCATCTTTCCTGGCCCAGTGGTTCTGGAGAAGAAGATTTTTAAAGATTTTTCCTAACATCCCTATGTAAAACTTGGGTTGGCCATTTGGCCCCACCTTGCCCCGGGGGTCATGATTTGTACAAACTTGAATCTACACTACCTGAGGATGCTTCCACATGAGTTTCATCTTTCCTGGCCCAGCGGTTCTGGAGAAGAAGATTTTTTAAAAATGCCATTAATTTTTAACAAATTCATGATTATCTCCCCTTGGAAAAGGGCGTGGCCCTTCATTTGAACAAATTTGAATCCCCTTCACCCAAGGATACTTTGTGTCAAGTTTGGTTGAAATTGGCGCTGTGGTTCTTGAGAAGAAGATGGAAATGTGAAAAGTTTACGACGACAACGACAACGACGACAACAGACAACGGACAAGTTTTGATCAGAAAAGCTCACTTGAGCCTTCGGCTCAGGTGAGCTGAAAACAAATATAAAGGACGAGTGGCGAGAGTCTGCGGGGGGTGGAGCCCTTGAGTCCATCTGTCAGACTTCCATACACCGACAAATACACAATTTATTTCAAATTCTCTATTATAACATAAAAAAAAGTTTGATTGTAATGTTGGAGATATTTGCCTTTGTCTGTAGATGAGGATGAATTCCCCGTTGGAGCTGTTGTAGGAGGGGTGGTAGCCGCTGTCACTGTAGTATTGGTCATCATTATAGCCATGGTGGTCGTTAAACGACGCAGGTAAACATAAAATATAATTACATTATTAATTAACATTCTTTTCTATTTCTTTTGTCCAGAAGATTCAGAAGTAATTCATAACTAGATGCTGTCATGAGACAGTAATACCCGCACTATGGTGTTTGCCTCTAAATATACACTCATTCATATTGGACTTTCCAAGGAAGAAGTCAAAATAATTCTATAATTATCACCGTACATGTATTCGTCAAATTGAACATAAAATTTTCAGATGACCATATCAACTCTGAGCCTCACATATGTATTTTAAAATACTTAATTCATAATCAGTCTGAAATAACAGAATTTAATTAATGATTGAAGTAAATTACTTAATTAGATTCAAATAAATAATTTTCCCATAATTTGGAACTTTTTAAATTTACTTTCTCAACGACATAAAATATTATTTTAGTACAAAGCGTTTTTGATGAATTTATCAAAATGTGCAAACTGATTTTAGTATTTGGTCGGGAAAAAAACCCATTGAAAATACAACCCGATTAATTTGTCAATGCCAACCCCCCCCCCCCCCCCCCCCCCACACACACACACTCTCTCTCTCACTCTCACTTTTTTTAAAAAACATAGTTTAGTTTATTATGATAGTTTGAAATTTGTTCTTGTACTAAACAGTTTTATTTTTTACATTCACATTGGGTTTGCGTCACCCATTATCATATTTATAGATATCACCTCTCGGCACACCTCGGCCAATTCATACTGGCAACGGAATCAGCAAAGGTTTGTCGAATGAGATTATTTAGCACATGTATGCTGACGATGCAGTGAGGTCAGTTAAAATCATTTGTGTTTTAATTGGATTATATGGATTATATTTCATGAATTCGTTGTCACGACCTATGACATTCGGTAAGTACAAGATTTAGTATAGATTGCATAAAAATAAATAAATGCAAATGGTTAGGTTGAAGTTCAAAAAGGGTCAACATGGTCAAAGATCATCGCATGCCACAGTCGACAAATTTCACATTGTCAAGTTCTCTCCCGTTGCGGACATTCAGTATATCACAGATGCAGATCCAGAATTTTTTTTTCAGAAAGGGGGGGGGTGTCACACCTCAGTCAAAAAAATCAGCCCAAGATTTCCTGAGATGGAAATAAAAAATAATAATAAAAACAATGATGGTGGAGTCCCTGTTTTTAAGGGGGGGGATGTCCAAAGTCATTTTTATTCTCTACAGTACATA
>NW_026941417.1:0-13501 GCF_032062105.1 Saccostrea cuccullata
CATTTTGTAGGATATCCTAATGCATGACTATATTTTAAATTTTAAAAAATTTCGTAAAAAAACAAAGGAGAAATAGCAATTTAAAGTTTCAGCCAATCAGATTGCAGCACACTTATGGGGTGATTTCATGATTTTTTTTCTATATCATTTCGTAGGATATCCTAATGCATGACTATATTTTAAATTTCAAAAAATTTTCCCAAAAAACAAAGGAGATATTGCCATTTAAAGTTTAGCCAATCAGCTTGCAGCACGCGCACATGCGCATGCTTTCATGAAAATTCTTATTTTGCGGTAGTTTCATAATGTAGGACTATGTTCAAAATTTCAAAGGATTATGACAAGAAACAAGAAAGTTATTGAGACTTTAGTTTCAGCCAATCAGAGCGAAGCGCACGTGCATGCGCGTGAGATCTTGCTATTTTGACCATGCTATCTTGTTTATACTACTAATGTATCCTTACATTATGAGTTTCAAAGCATTTCATCAAAAAATAGAAAAGTTACGGCAATATCCATTATATTGGTAATTTCCCTTTCACGTGCGCGCTCTTGCAAGCACGTGCGCGAAAAATGACCTTTGTTTGGCAACTCTACATAACATGCCTACTAACCCTAAAAAGGTTTCACCTAAGTCGGATGTGTAGTTTACAAGATCACTCGTGGACAAAATTTTCCCGGGAAAAAAAAAATAATAATAATAATAATAATAATAATAATAAGAAACAGAGAAAAAACAATATGTTCCCCAACTTCTTTTGGGGGAAACATAATAGAAACGATCTCGTTGCGAGCAACGAGTAGGTCTTGTCCGAATTTTCGAATAGACGAGATATTTTCACTATGATCTTTGTTAAGACATGATGATATCAAGACTTCCATAATTTGATTTAATTTGTTCGATTTATATATCATCAAACGCTAAAGGTGAAAGTCTGTTGGCCCCTATAGGCACTTTATTTGAAGGGTCACCCCCTTTTTTCCATATCAAATGATTAGGCTCTGAATTTTAAAGCCTTTTTATTCAAACAACTTTTCAGAATTTTTTCTCGTTTTCGTGCTGTGCAGAACAGAAATATTTAGGGGTCAGCCCTTCAAGTCCTTAATCGGGCCTTTTTTTCGAAAATTAAATGGTTGTATATTTTTTAGAATATGATTCTGATCATCATTTATTCAATACTGCTTATCAAAATATTTCTCCCTTTGGAGATATAAAGAATCAAAGATTTAGCATTTTGGCCCCTTATCCCCAATTACGTAACAATGATCACAATTTTACAATATATTTTGAGATCGTAAAGATAAATATTTTTGCTTAGTAATTTATAACAAAATATTTTATTAAAGAGTTATCAATAAGGTTTTGGCCCCTGAGACCCTAATTTGAGGAATCCCCCCCCTTTTTGGTTTAATATAAAAGCTTTTAACATTCTGCACAACTTCTCTTCAATATGTTTTAACAAATTATAACAGGTAAGACGATATGAAACAAAAGGTGTCACATTTTTGGATGTTTCTGAGACTTTTTTTTGGCCCTACCCAGCTCCGGTGCATTTTGCGCTAGAAAAAGTCACCCTATACAACTCAGTAAACCTTCCTTTACCTTCACTGATAATCTTGACTCAATACCTTAAGTCGTTTAGGAGGAGTTATCTACAAGCCACCCTCTGAAAATCAGAAAATCGTCCATATTTCACGACCAGAAGTGATGTCATCAATATAAAAAAATTTCCAATAAGGTTCAGATCAATACTATCAGATCTGAAAGTTTCGTGAAAATCGACCGAGCCGTTTCCGAGAATCGCGTGCACAAAAATCGGTAAGAAAAAAAGAATAATAATAGGGAAAAAGAAACCGAACGAAAACAATAAGGTCTTCCGTTGGGGGGGGAAACCTTTAAATAGTGAGATCTCGTTGCAGAACGAGTAGGTTTCCGTTGAATTTCTAGTTAAGATGAGATGTGATTTTGACTGAGATTTTTGTTTAAAGAGAATGACATTGAGTTTTTCCCGAGTTAAAGTTAAAGTTTCTCATTTTTATCACGATATTCTGAACATCTTTTTTTTGATAAGGCTGATGATAATTCTCCCCCTTTTCCAGATATAAAGCATAAAAAAAAAAAACATTTTGCTCCCTTGCAACCCCCAATTACGTAACATATGATAAAAATATTATCATATATTGTTGGGAAAACGTTAAGATAAATACTTTTGCTTCAGTAATGTATAACAAAAAATTGATCATTATAGAGTTATAGATAAAAGGCTTTTGGCCCCTATAGCCCCTAATTTGAGGGGTTAGCCCCTTTTTCTTGATATCAAATGAAAGGTCTTGTGATTTTGAAGATTTTTTTTTAAAACTTTTAGAGAATTCTTTTCGATTTAGAGATATGCTCAATGAAAATATTTAGGGGCCACTCCTGCAAGTCCTTACTGGGGCCGTTTTTCAAAAATTCAAAGTATGCATATTGTTTAGAACATTATTCTGACCATCTTTTGTTCAATATTGCTTATCAAAATATTCCCTTTTTTTGAGATATAAAGCGTCAAAGATGTGACATTCTGGGCCCCGTGACCCCTTATTACGTAATATATTATTAAAATATTATCATATATTGTTGCAAATCGGTAAGATAAATACTTTTGCTCCAGTAATATATAACAAAATATGATGTTAGAGAGTTATTGATAAAAGACTTTTGGCCCCTATGAGCTCCTAATTTGAGGGGTAGCCCCATTTTTTTGATATCAAATGAAAGGTCATGTGATTTTGAAGATTTTTTTTTCAACACTTATTGGGAAATTTTTTTCGATTTAGAGATATGCTCAATGAAAATTTTGGGGCCACTCCTACAAGTCCTTAATGGGGCCGTTTTACAAAACTTCAAAGTATGCATATTGTTTAGAACATTATTCTGACCATCTTTTGTTCAATATTGCTTATCAAAATATTCCCCCCTTTTTGGGAAAAAAGGTCAAAGATGTAATTTTGGCCCCTTGTGACCCCTTATTACGCTAGATATGCTTAAAAATTTATAATATATTATTCCAATTGGTTTAAAATTTAAAAATATCGAAAAATCGAGCAGAAAAAATGATAAAATTTTTTGGTACACGGGGGATGAACCCGGGTGCCCGGTGACAATCCCAAAGCGCTAACCATTTGCCTTGAGATCGCCGCTTCGCGTTTTCAAATGCAAATATCTCGAGATTGGCTTTTTCGATTTTAAACAAATTACATATTTGGCTTCTGCAAAAGGGTCTCTATTCAATTCTAAAACAAAAATATAAAAAAAGAAAAGTTGAAAAATTGCATTTTTTAAATTCGCTTCCGGTATCGACCGGAAGTATTGACGACGCACGAAAAGGCGATTCTGCAACGCTATAAGTCATGAACTATCATCTCCAATTAATCTTCAGTTCATATCTTAAGCAGTTTTCGCTGCTAAATCAAGACAAAATTGCATTTTAAAATCAGAAAATTGTCCATATCTCACGACCGGAAGTGACGACGTCAACGAAAAAAATTTCCAATAAGGTTCAGATCAGTACCTATCAGATGTGAAAGTTTCATGAGAATCGGCCCAGTAGTTTACGAGAAATCGCGTGCACAAAATCGGTAAGAAAAATAATAATAATAATAATAATAATAGGGAAAAAGAAACCGAAGAATAACAAGAAGGTCTTCCGTTGGAGACGGAAGACCTTAATAAGAAACAGAGTAAAAACAATAGTTCCCCAACTTCTTTGGGGAACATAATAATAATAAGAAACAGAGTAAAAACAAACTCCCCCAACTTCGTTTGGGGAACATAATAAGAAACAGAGTAAAAACAAAGTTCCCCAACTTCGTTTGGGGAACATAATAATTACTTCGTAAGTTCTATGGTCAATACAATGCCCGTTATTTCCCGGGCATGACAAGGAATAACCCCTTGTTGAGATTCTGCTAAGCTAGATATTTGGACTGATGCCGTCGCAGAATCCCTGGACGACTACTAATAATTCATGTCTGAAGATTAATTCCCCACTTCGGTCGAATGTTTATTTGACTCTCTGTCACTATTATTTCTACATAGCTTACCGTTTAGGCATGTAAATCCCAACATAAAAATATTCACTGAAATCTCAGTTCAAAATATGGCTCCCGTGACGAAATTGTTTACCTATAGTCTGTTTTTACCCTATGTGCTGTTCAATAGTCACATTATACTTGGTTCAGAATCACATAGGGTAAAAACACACATAGGAACTCTTTTTATTTGAGGAGGTAAACAATTTCGTCACGGGAGCCGTTAGTTTTAATGTTTGTGGGCTCTTATCTAAACTTCAAATTGTAGAATTTATTGAATTTATCAACCAGTATGATATTGTTTGTTTAACAGAAGCAAAAACTGATGAAGCGGACATTATCGATATTCCTAATTTTACAGTATTTAGTAAACATAGGTCAAAATTAGCAATACGGTTTGTGCAAGGAAATAGGAGATGAATTTCATTATTTATTTAAATGCACTGACCCATACATTAAGAATTCTAGATTAAATCTATTGCCCAAATATTATTATACAAATCCTAATGTTTTTAAGTTTGACCAACTATTTAATTTGAACAGCAGGGAAAAATTAATTAAGTTATGTAAATTTATTGGAACTATAATGGAGAGAGTTGGCTCTCTTGGTTTGTGACATTGTCATTTTTTTTTCCTTTTTCTTTGTCTCACGCATGCTTAATTAATTAATTGTAAATATTTTATGTAATATCCTCTCTATACTGTTTGTACAGTTTATGAGAATAAAGTCTTGTCTTGTCTTGTCTTGATATGGATTTGCGGGGCTGATAACCTATATCAGCCCCGCTAATCCCATATCAGCCCTGCACACCCTTAGTAAATTAAACCACATCAAACACAATTTTTGGTGGGTTCATATTCTCTTAATTTTAAATTTTTGAAAATAAGGTTAATCTTAATTTACAAAAATACATGTAATAGATTATTTAAAATTACGGATCGAGTGCATTGAAATAGAAGTAGAAACAAACCCAAATCCTATGAGACAATAGATCATGTATATTTCTGTAAGAAGTCCATGCATGATTATTTACTTATTTTCCTCTCAACTTGATGTGTTCTGTATTTTATTACTACTAAGTATGTAATAAATATAATAAAACATCCCCCTTTTCCACATCACATCCTGTATCAGCCCTCACCAATATCATCCCTGATATTGGTGTCTCGGGCTGATACAGGATGTGATGTGGAAAAGAGTATGTATTATTCTCTATTTAATTACAGCTGAACGTCGGTATCTCACTGACTCAATACTATTATCTACATATATATGTGGAAGTGATACAGAAGTGCCAGTCACTTATTCTGGACTTCGTGATGACGAGGTTTAACGGAAACTAATTTGTAATATGTTTAAATATATTTTTCCCCTGACAACCATGGTGAAGAGATCTGACAGCCTTGTAAAGGTGCTATTTTTTGTTGTATAAGAATTGATTGTAGGTAAATACTGGATCAGATTAGTGAATAAAGACTGACATTGTTAGAATAGAACAAAATTTGTATATTTTTTATAACCTCTCAGAAGAAATTAAATAGAATGTAAATAAAGCTTGTATGATATAGTCCCTTTAATTTCATCGTGTCTTTCTGCTTTTCCAGGAATCACAAAGCTCTCCTCTGATCCATCCACATCTTCGCTAGCCAAGGGTGGTGATCCGCTCCTCTCCTCGTTTCAAAAGAATTTTTCTGATTTATGACATTAACATTTGATCTTTTGACCTTAAAATCAATAGGGGTCTTCCTTAAGCCACATGAAGTTGTTGGGTAAAAGTTCATTATTTCATTGCAAAAAGCTCAAAGGTTTCAGAGATATCGCATGAAATCATATAAGTGTTACAGATAGAGAGAGCTATAGACAGGCTGAAATTAATATTGGGGACAAAAAGAAGAGCACGCACGGATCTAGGAGGATGAAAGGGGGTACTTTGAAAAGGACAGGCGGGGCCACAGTGAGTCATGGTATAAAGTTTCCTTGCAAAAGCTTCTCCAGATATTGCCAAAAAAGAAAGTTTTACACACACAGAATGTATAAATTAACGACCTTGACTTTTGATCTTATGACCTCAAAAGAGTCTTCTAAAAAAGGGTCTTCCTTAGGCCATATAGGGAGTTGTCATTGCAAAAGTTCAAAGGATCGAGATATCGCGGAAACGAAAATGTTATAAAAAGACAGATTTTTAATAAAAATTATGACCTTTAACTTTGACATTTTGACCTCAATATTAATTATTTTTCCTCAGGCCACAGGAAGTTCTTACGTAGAATTTCATTGCAAAAGCTCAAAGGCTTTTCAGGATATCGCATGGAAACGATTTCAAGTGTTACAAACAGAAATACAGCTAGACGGACTGTTGAGGCTATCTGGTTCCGCTTCCAAGATGGCGGACAGGAGTTCTCTCCATATGTGAGTAAGCGGTACCAGATATTGCCCCAACCAAGGCGGACAACGTACTGTATAGACAAACAGAAATTAATATCCTCCACTTCAGTGAAGGACAATAATCACATGATAATAGCATCCCATCTTAGACACCGAAAGCGGGGGATTTCATTTGCTTGTTGAAATTATTTTACAAATCCGGAGGACAAGCCTTATGGACATAGGATGGCATGTAAAATTTTCATGCAATCGGTGTGCCATAGTAATGGGAATTTAAACCGAAAGCTCCACAGCAACGGAACCTTGAGGATAAGTTTGTTAAAATGGCCGAGTCAAAAAACGAAACCCCTGTCGATTACCCTGAGAGTGATCAATGTCATTGTCCGATATGTCTAGAGAAGGTAAGAAATCCGAAATATCTACCGTGTTATCACACATTTTGTGAGGCGTGTATTCAGACTTATATTTCAAGTACGGCGACACGTAAGGACAATGAAACAGTAAAATCAATCGAGTGCCCATGTGTCGTAGATGTATCGAGGCTCCGCGGAATGATATTTCAAGTGAAGATTGGACATCAGAATTACCTCAGAATAAACTTATACTGACTTTATCTATAGACCCTGAGCAAGATGATAATAAAAACTGCATGTTTTGCAAAAGATTGGAGAAAACTGTACTTGCATACCACTGGTGTAAATCTTGTATGGAAGCCATTTGCGAAGATTGCAAATCATTACACAGAGCTGTACCAAGCCTGCAGAATCATAAAATTGTAAAACTTTCCAACATCAAGGAGGTGAACAGTGAAATTGAGATAGAAGAATCGTGTCTTTTGCACAAAGGAAAAGTACTTGATGTCTTTTGCCACGACCATCAAAAGCTATGCTGCAGTGTATGCCTTGTAAAGAGCATAAATTGTGCAAGAATATAGACACAGTTGAAGATATAGCTCTGGAGATTGACCGAGATAGCATTCAAAAGACTGCTTCAAAATATACCGATTTGGAGAAAACTGTTAACGATATTCTATCAGAAAACCAAAATAAAGTATCTAAACTTCATACCAGAAAACAAGAAATCTGTTTGGTCACTGAAGAGAAAGTTCAAGAAATCAAATCATTATTTGACAATGCACATGTCATGTGGCTTAAACGCTTTGAACAGAACCATGCCGACTCCGTTGGAAACATCGAAATTGCTTCCGAGGAGTTGAGACGGTTTTCTACTACAATACATGAAGCAAGAACCATGCTACAATCAGTGCTGAAGAGCGGGTCTTCAAAACAATTGTTTATTACAAATCATAAACTTCAAAATCAGATTTCTGACCACATCACTCGTTTAAGGTCTTTGGATAATTGGAACTTTTCTGAAGACTACAAGCAACACAACTCGGACTTTCTCAGTCAAATTTCCAAAGCAAAAGAGTTTCAAGATGTGGAGTTGTTTAAGCTGCAATCTATGGCAGTGGAGAGAATTTTTATTAGATGCTCCAGACAATGATGCCATTGTAAAAAGGAGAAAAACTATGTCTCAAAACGACTGGATGAATGTTGACTTAAGAAAATTATCGCAGATTAAATTGCCAGAAAGGGCTTATTATGGCTTGTTCATACATGACACAAAAATTTTATTATCTTTTACTAATCAACCTTCGCTGAAGATTTACGATATCAGTGCGTCCAAAGGAGAATGTATTCACTCGGAGAAATGTCAGAATGCACCGCATGACCTCTGTCACTCCGATTTGAGCTTGAATGAGATTTATGTTTCTTTTGAACACTTTATAAATCATTATCGAATTGATGTTGCAGAATCTATTTCATTCACAAAACTTAGAACAATTCAGTTGAAAGAACCCGTGTTGGCAATTGCTCAGGACCAACTGCAGTGTTTGCTGCCAATAATACGAAGAGAATGATTTGTTCTTTGGATTTCCATATTATCCACAGTTCATCATATAACAAGATTGGAAATGCACCCTTTGTGTCCTCGTCATTAATTTCAGATCGTTATGGTTTCGTAGAGAATGGGATAGCAGTGGCAATTGACCAGAATAACAAAGAAATTTTTAAAAGTTCTCAGAATTCAGATTTCCGTGGACTATCTTTTGACTTACAAGATAATATTTTGGTGTGTAATTGGTCATCTAAACTTAAACAGTTTAAACAAGGCGGAGGTGAAAGTAGAGATATTGATGTGACAGACATGGCCAAAACTTATAACGTTGTACTGCATCCAGCGGGAGAGAAGATACTGGTGTTAGACTTCGATAAAATATGCTGTGTATACCAAGTATCATAGTAAATTCATAAGATGCTTGCTTCAATTTGTTCATATAAAGCTTTTGAATAATCCAAAAAATATAATTGCATGGTAAATCACCGTTTGCACTATACCAGGAACGGTTGAATTATGATTATTTTTAAAATTACACATTATGCTTGACTGTCATACACTTCTGCTGCTGCTTGTTGTACTTTATAGTTGCCCTTTACATTGGACACCCCTTGGTACTTTTAAAGATACCATGACCAACAATCACCAGAATTTTGAAAATAAATGTATTTAAAATCATAGTTGTTTTATTTTCTTCTAGAAAAATAAATATTAACTGCACACTGACTACAAAACTACGCAGTATATGATAAATGGAGTGACCAGACTTACCTACATTGTAAGGATGTTATGAAGTTTAGAAATCCACTTAGGTATGTTCGTCTTTCAAATTCTTCTGATTTCGGAGAATATCAAAAATATTCAAAACTGACGTGATTTTTAAGCTTTTCTTCATAGTAAGGGAGCTATGTATATAAGCTGGATTACCCCTTGTAGAATAAAATAATGAGCCATACAAAGAAAGCTATGTTATTTCCTGCTTTGTCAACTGGGACCAAATCATTCAGTTTCGTGTCATCTATCTTTCCTTTATTTGTTTGAGAATTATTGAAACAGAAGGAAAATGATTTTCATTTGACCCTGCAATTACTTAATTGATGAGAAATTTTAACATACATCTGATACTTTTGATCCATTCTGACAAAGTTTAATGATTCTAGTGTTTTGCACTTTTCCTGTAGAGAATAAAGGTATATTCGATATCCAAGCTCTGAAAAAAAAAAATTTTTCTGTGCTCAAACAATCAAATAAATAATAAAATGGTAAACAATGAAAAACTTAAATTGATCTGTATCTGTATTTAACTCTTTAGTGGAGAGGTATTGATTGTACTTGTCTTTTACGTTCAAAACAACCAAGATTTTCTTTTGCATAAAATTTTTCAGTGCAAAAGAATTCGAAAATGTAGAGTTGCCTAAACAACAATCTTGGGCAAGAAAGAATTCGTGGGATTTTCTAGTGTTAGCTAAAAAGATAATGTTTTGCAAAAAAGAAAATGGATGCATGAAAGGGTTGGACAAAAGTCGACTTAAGAAAATTATCGCAGATTAAATTACTATAACAGAAATAGCTTATGGTTTGTTTGTACGTGACACAAAAATTATTTTATCTATGACTGATATGTCTTTGCTGAAGATTTACGACATCAGTAAGTCCACAGGAGAATGTGTTCACACTGAGATGTGTCAGAATGGACCATATGGCCTTTGTCACTCCGGCTTGCATTTGAATTAAATTTATGTTTCTTTTGAAAACTTTATCAATCATTATCGAATAATACCAGAGAATCTACCGGTATACCATTTTCAAAACTTAAGAGGGCTGGGGAGGAAGGGGGGGGGGCATTTTTAGACTGTATTGATATCTTTTAAAAGAAGAGCTTCATATGAAGATCTACAAAAAAGCTAAAATGTATGATGTTTTGCCAAGTGGTACTATAAGTTGACAGCTTAAGCTAAATTTTTTATAATTTAAGGTGTTTTATTGCGTGAAAACTACAATAGCGAAACACTTTATTTTTATACTATACATAACTTACATTGACTCAAGTGTACATGCAAAGTTTGGGAAAATCTACCGTCCAATTTATGAGGGACCGTCTCAAAATACAGGTACATTTACTAAAGGATTATATAGAAAAGTCTCATTTTTGGCACTTTTCAGCAAATTATACAAATACTACAATAGACTTTATGCTCAAACTATAAGATATGAAGAGTAACACTATATTGTTCATTATATTTAAGAAATACAAAATTCTACCGTCTTGTTTCCAGAGGAGACATCTCGAAGTACTAAAGATTAAGAAATCTTCCTGTTTGTATAGAGTACTGAAAACATGAAGGATACAAAGGAATTATATATAAAAACAAGATGTGTTTGTGAAACACAATGCGCCCGGCGGCAACAAAAAATCAAAAAGCTATTTTTAGTATACTAGCATAGGTCACAGTCAAGGTCACCAGGTCATTGACCTTGGTGTCATTGGAAAGAACTTGATAAGTGGAGTATGCAAACCACAAATGGAGTCTCTATCTTTTATGGTTCAAAAGTTATGGTGAAAGTTACGAAAAAGCTATTTTTAGCATATAGGTCACAGTCAAGGTCACCAGGTCATTAACTTTGGTGTCATTTGAAAGAACTTTATTAGTGTAGTATGCATACTAAATATGAAGTCTCTATCTTTCATGGTTCAAAAGTTATGTTTAATATTACTTTTTCTTTTATATAATTTTTATTACCCCATCTTTAAGAGCTTCACGTTATCATCACGTCGAAAACACAATTTTACGACGCCAATCTACATATCAGTTGAAAAATCGTTTTAAAAATCAGATATATGAAGTAATTAAATTTTTCAACCTATAATTTCTTAATTTTATCAATTTTTTTTAATTAAGTGAAAAAATTGCTCATAGTTATAAACAATAAATAAGCCTCATTTTACTATTATGCGCACACTATTGCGCAATAGAAAATACAGTCGGTCCAAATACACAAACTCAGACTATCAGGTAGCACGGGTAGCTGGCCTGTCAATCAAATCAGAAGCTATTGTTTTTTAATGATTCACAGGCGGTAAATTATTAACCTTGAATCAGGTAGATTTTGGGGGCGTTAACATAAAATTGGGTGTTTAAGTTAAATCTGATAATTTATTATTTGTTGACCCTCTTGCCTCCTTAAAATCATTTAGTTGAAAAAACACATGTTGTCAATTTCCTCCTTTGTTAGGTAACCTGAGTAAACTCAGGTGACCTTTTGCTATCCGTTTTCGTCCGTCGTCCGTTAACATTTAAACATTTTCATCTTCTTCTCTGAAACCGCTGAACCAATTTCAACCAATTTTAGCATATAGCATCCATGGGTAAAGGAGAACAAAAAATTTGAATTTCATGGTCCCTGCCCCCTGGGGACGGGGGGGGGACAAAACCACTAAAACTAGTGTAATCTTTAAAAATCTTCTTCTTTACTCCTGGACATCAAGCAGTCAAACTGCTGGTATGGTTGTATTCAGCATTGAGTCCTCTACCACAATTTTGAAATTCATGGTCCCAGGGTGAGGGGTTCTGATGTTAGGGCGGGGCTCTATTGATTATATAGCGAAAATGCATTAATTCTTTGAAAATCTCCCTTGCTCCGGAGTATTAAATAAACTAACTAAGTACATAGTTGTGATGGGCAAGAGTGTCTCTTCCAAAATTGTGAATTATATGGCCCCATGGTCAAAGGTTCTGGTGTTTAGGGCGGGGCTCTATTGATTAAATCTTTGAAAATCTTCTTCTCTACTCATAGATATTAAATTAACTAAGTACAAAGTTATTATTAGCAAGAGTGCCTCTACCAAAATTGTGAATTTTATGGCCCCAGGGTCAGGGGTTCTGGTTGCATTAAAAATGCATTAAATCTTTGAAAATCTTCTCAGCTCCTGGGTATTAAATAAACTAACTAAGTACATAGTTGTGATGAGCAAGAGTGTCTCTACCAAAAATGTGAATTTTATGGCCCCAGGGTCAGGGGTTTTGGTGTTATGGCGGGGTTCTATTGATTATTTAGTGAAAATGCATTAAGTCTTTGAAAATCTTCTTCTCTACTCCTAGGTATTAAATAAACTAACTAAGTACAAAGTTATGATGAGCAAGAGTGCCTATACCAAAATTGCGAATTTTATTGCCCCAGGGTCAGGAGTTATGGTATTAGGGCGCGGCTCTATGATGATTATATAGTGAAAAATACATTACATCTATGAAAATCTTTTTTCTCTACTCCTGGGTAATAAACAGATGAACTACCTATTGATTAAGTTATGATGTGCAAGGGTTCTTCTTTCAGAATTGTGAATTTCAAGGCCCCTTGGTCAGGGATACAAAAGAGGGGGGGGGGGGGCTACTTATATTTTTATTTTGAAAATGAATTGTTTGAAATCTGCTCCTTGGTATTAATCAAACATTTTTGATAAGCAAGTGTGCCTTTTCAAAAATTGTGCAATATATAGACCTAGGGTGAGGGGTTCATGTGTGCTAGGGGCACTACCAATTATTGCTGAATATTACTGATTAGTTGAAATGCATTTTTTGTTCCCCTACCCTGCTTATGGGTATTAAGTAAACAAACTAAACAATTGCTAAGTGTAGAGTTATGATTAGTTAGGTGCCTCTTTCAAAATTGTGAATGCCAAAGCATCTAGCTTAAAACATGGACCAAATTCAATCATTTGAAAGTTGTTGCATGATGCTCAGGTGACCTATAAGGCCCATGGGCCTCTTTGTACTAATGGTTCCAATCGAATAATATTTTCTTCAAACTTTTGCATTACCCTTAGGTTAGCATATGTACCTAGTGGAGATGTACCCTTTGTGTCTTTCTCATTGATTTCAGATTTACATTGTTTATCAAAGATGGTATGTTAGTGGCTGATGACAGAATACCACCGAAATTATAAAGTATACGGGATACAAATTTTCGAAGAATTTCCTTTGACTTACAAGACAATATTTTGGAGTGTTATTGGTCAGCCAAACGTAAATAGTTTAAACACGATAAAAGTGAGAGCAGAGACATTAATGTTGCAGACATGACTAGCACTTATAACGTTGTACTTCATCCAGCGGGAGAGAAGATATTGGTGTTAAAAGGGGGATG